>NW_024743830.1:0-13015 GCF_018991925.1 Homarus americanus | reverse complement strand
TTGAGTTCTGTCAATAGGTTAGGGTTGTCAAGGATATGAGGGATGACTTTTCTACATATGAGGGATGACTTTTCTACATATGAGGGTGCATTTTGCGCGGTATTTGGGTGAGCTGAGGACCGTTAAGCCATTGTCTTTTAGTTTTTTGTTCAATGCTGGGGAGTGGAATTGGTCGGCGTCTTCGTCATTCTGTACAAATATTTTAATAATGTCGTCATTGGTGAAGGAACGGATTTGGAAGATCAAAGTCAGCTGGAAAATAAGTGAGGCGAGGTCCGTGCACGGTTGGATGGTACGGTCCACTTTGAGTTTAATTGAAGGCATGTTAACTGTTTGAATTGGAGATTTATGGAGATCTCCCCTAACAAATTGTCCCTAATTTCCTGCGCCCCTCACGTAGGGGAGGCCCTGCACTATCACAGAGGTCCCCAGGCGAATCGGCAGGCTGTGCTGACCCCCCGTCCTTCACACAAACACGCACTAGCGAGGTGTGGGGACAGAGGGCGTTTCCAGACGAATACTCCCCTGTACGTCAACTGACAGGGGAATAGGTCCTTTCACGGCACGGAAGATAAAGGTTAGAGTGGTAGAAAAAGGTCTGAAAACTTACTGCTGACTCTTTCTTCACACCAAGCCCCTCAGCAGCATTCGGGGTTCCTAAGGGAGATCCGATACTGTAGGAGAGGCTCAATGTGTCGATTGAATCAACAGAATTGTCAGTTGGAGAATGGAGTCAGGTGCTTGTGATTTCCAAGGTTGGTGGGAAGGTGGGAGAGGTCCCAGAACTAGCGAATCAGCTATGTCTGTTTGATCTCCAGCTTCCCCGTCGCTCTGCGTGTCTGCTCTCTGTGGTGGTCCTGGCTCCAATGCCGTACAGCCAGCTATGCCGAGAGACTAGGTCTATGCAGTGGACGTAGGGGTACGATCGCCGACCTAGTCTC
This sequence comes from Homarus americanus, assembly GCF_018991925.1. Taxonomy (NCBI): domain Eukaryota; kingdom Metazoa; phylum Arthropoda; class Malacostraca; order Decapoda; family Nephropidae; genus Homarus; species Homarus americanus. The sequence goes on along the minus strand of NW_024743830.1, from coordinate 12,074 downwards.
GACCTTCAACCTCCAGCTCAGGATCAGAGCGTTTCACACCTTACGCTTAAGCCGCTGTGATTGGCCCTCTCGCTACGCTCACCCCAAATCCTGATCCTCGTAAATTGTATGAATACGGCCATGCCCAAGTGGGGGTTCAGAGGCTGATTGGACACTGGAGGAGACTGACGTTCTTGCGGGAACAGTACTCTGCGTAACGGTTTCTGTTCGCCATAGACCGCTGCATCTTGTGCGCTTGCACTTGTTCGTGCTGTTCAACAGCATTACAGCATTTCACAGCAATTCATATTAAAAGTGGCTCTGTCACTTGTCCAAATTTTTGACACCTCACGAGCGCTCAGGATTGACAACCTTAGCATTCCCTCCCCACAGTTAGTGTGAGTGACCCACACAACTGCGAGGGAAGCGCTAACTGTTGTCCTTCCTGACGTGGTAGGATGGCTTTCTCTCTTTAATACATTTTTTCTATCACTTACCCTGGCCGAGGTACCTGCTGATTTTTCCATAAATCAGTATTCGTGCTAGAGCCCCCCCCCAGTGGTGCACACCTCACGGAGTGGGATTGTGTGTCTCCAGTGGGGGTCGGGGAAAAACCTGGGCCAATCCAGCAGTGAAGTCTGTGATCGTGCAGGCACACCACTGTTCGGGGGTCGCCCTTAAGTAAAAGTATTTTTTTTGGCACTAAGGGCCTTACATAACCTTAGTGCACCAACATCAGTATATGTAATAAAACAACCAAAACTGTACCCAAGGGGTGGTTCCCAGCCACCCCAACCATGCCCTCTGGGAGGGGAAACACCAAGCCCCCCTCTGCTCGTCCAGGCAGGGACAGGCAGAGGCGGGAGACCAATCATGACCCGCGACTGCCACGACCAATGACAGACAAAGACAATGTAACGGCTACCGACCAAACCACACAACAAAGATGCAACATTGAAGTGTCAACTGAGAAGGCCCGAGTAATCCACTTTCGGACTATTGACACGTCTACCTCGTTTGACAAAATTAATGGGTTCATCATCCAGAAGGCCATTAAGGATCAGATAGGGACGTGGAGAAAGTCCGAAAGACAAGAAAAGGCGAACTCCAAGTTACCGTTAAAGACGCACAGCAAATGAGGGACGCCTTGAATCTGAAAACTTTTCATTCAACTAAAGTAGAACCGTATATCCCAGCATTTCTCAATACCTGTAAGGCTGTAGTTAACAGCTACGAATTCCAGGGAATGAGTAATGACGAAACTAAGTACCACATGAAAGATCAAGGAGTCGTCGATGCCTTCGTCTTTAATAGGAGGACCGCAGACGGTGAACGAAAACGATCGACTACAGCTGTACTGACTTTTGACGGACTTGTTAGGCCCACTCATGTCTTGGTAGGATATGAGAGGGTCCAAACGAAAACATACGTTCCATTCCCCATGCGTTGTTTTAACTGCCAAAGGTTTGGACACACTGGTAAGGCCTGCCGTAACACCCAGGTATGCTCCAAATGTGCTCAAACCGGACACAGGGACGATGACTGTACACAAACGGAGGAAAAATGCTACCACTGTTCGGGTCATCATGCTGCCTCAGACAGGAAGTGCCCTTCCTACCGGAGGGAGTATGAGATCAGTAGGGTGAGAGCAGAGACTAATTTGGACTACAAGGAGGCTAAGAGGCAGGTGGAGATGTCCTTGCAGACACCAACACCTGGAATGTCCTTTGCATCCGCTGTATCCAAAAATACCTCACCTCCCAAAATGTGCACCACTGGAACACAGACTGAGACCAGGACCATCGCTACACAAACTGACTCCACAATCACCGGTTATCCAACCACAGACGCCAAAGACGAGAACACAAAGACAACTATGACTACTAACGAGACTAAAACTAAAAACAAGTTATACCTGACCACAAAACCCAAACAGACTCACGACCTTGTCTACCCCGATGTAAGGAGGAGGTCGCATTCTACCGAAAGCATGACAAGAGACTCTTCACCACAACCAGTGTTTCGCATTCTTGAAACACACCGGGGGCAGGGAGCCCCTGCCGAGCAGAGTGCTGGCTTTTTGGAGCCGGGAGACGGCTCATTTGATGCAGGGTATCCTTCCCCGGCACTCATTTCCCCCCCAGAAACAAGAGCTAAGAAAAATAAAACCCAAAACGCTGACCATATCAACTCTCAGACTTAAAATTCAATATCATCCAGTGGAATTGCAGAGGTGCTAGGAATAAAAATGCTCAATTTCATTTACTAATGTCATTATTCCGGCCGGACGTTTTTTGCCTACAAGAGACGCTACTTGCGGGTCAGGACGACCCACCTGTATTTGACAACTACACGTCCTACAGGGGAGACAATCTAAGGGGGGTAGCCCTATACATTAGGAGTTCATTCGCCCAGCAAAGAGTCAACCTGAACGTGAACCTGCAGGCTGTGGCGTGCAGAGTTAAGTTTCGGACTGGCTATGTTGCCATCTGTTCACTATACTGTCCTCCGGGCGGGCTCATTGACGATGGTGAGCTTGAGGAGCTATTTAACCAACTGCCAGGAAAGAAAATGATCCTCGGCGACCTCAATGCTCGCCATTTGCGGTGGGGCAGTGTCCGGAGTGACGGGAGGGGAGAGCAGGTGGCTGCAGCTATACTCAACTCCAACTTGTCTCTTCTGAATGACGGTAGTGCGACTCGAGTGGACGAACGATTTGGCACAGCCTCAGCTATAGATCTCTCTATAGTTGATGCTGCCTTGCTATTAGATTGTAAATTTTCTACATACGACGACTCTCTGGGTAGCGACCATTTTCCGATCTGCATTTCTTATGAGTGTGGCGCCCCAACGGCTACTCCCGAGGTGCGCTACAACCTTAGGAAAGCGGACTGGAGGGCCTACTCAGGAGCCGTTCGTATAGACACCATTGGACAAGACATCAACACCAAAATGACACACATACAACAAGCTATAATACACGCAGCAGATTTAACAATTACTAAGACTTCTGCAAAAACCCACAGGCCTGGAGTTCCATGGTGGACACCAGACTGCCGACGAGTGGTTTGTGAGCGAAATAGGCGATGCCGTTTATTCAATAGAATTCCATCTCTTGTAAACTTAATTGAATATAAAAAAACTAGAGCCAAGGCTAGGAGGGTTCTCAGGGAGTGTAAGAGAGAGTCTTGGCGGGCGTTCGTCTCCACTATTAACAAGGATACCCCTTCCTCTGAGGTATGGTCGGCTATAAACCGGGTCAGATCCAAAGGAGGAAGGACTTTTATCCCACAGGTGAGTAGTGGAGGGCGGATTCTCGACGAACCCCAGGCCATTGCCAACACCCTAGGCCAGAAGTTCGCAGATGCCAGTAGCTCCACCAATCATGATCCACGCTTCGGCGTGTTCCGTGATCGTGCCGAGCTCTTGCATCTCGACTTCGAGAACGGGGACGAACAAGACTACAATCGAGCATTTTCCCCAGAGGAACTTTCCTTTGCTTTAAATAAGGGCAAGGGCTCTACTCCTGGACCTGACGGTATACGATACGAGATGATTAAGCACCTTGACCAGGGAAACCTGGACAAATTGCTAGAAGTGTACAATGAGATCTGGACGTCCAGAACGTTTCCAAACTCATGGCACTTTGCCCATGTCGTACCGATCCCGAAGAGGGACAAATGCCCTAACAACACCAACTCATTCCGTCCGATTTCGCTCACAAACTGTCTGTGTAAGGTCATGGAACGTATGATAAAGCGTAGACTAATGTATTTTTTGGAAAGTAACAACTTATTGAATGATCGACAGTGTGGTTTCCGCCAAGGTAGAAGCACACTAGATCATTCAATAAGTCTTGAAACTGACATCTCAAAAGCTCTTTGCAGTAAAGAAACATTAATTGCAGTATTCTTAGACATAGAAAAAGCTTTCGACATGACATGGCGGACTGGCCTCATGATGAAGCTCCACGCCTTGGGTCTGAGAGGTAATTTGCCAATTTTCATAAGTAATTTTTTGCAAGACAGGACTTTTTCCGTCAAATTAAAAGGTAACGTAAAGTCAGACACATTTGTCTTAGAAAATGGAGTTCCACAAGGCAGCGTTTTGGGCCCAATATTATTTCTTATAATGATTAATGATTTCCTATCACCAGCCCCCAGCTTAAGTGACCTCAAATTCTCCTTGTTTGCTGACGATTGCGCAATCTGGCGCTCCTCTCGTGTTGAGAGGCTATCTGCACAAAGGGTGCAAGCCGGCCTAAAAGCTGCGGTGTAACGACCACGGTCGTACACGTCAGTTAACGCCAAAATCAAATGATTCATATTACGCTCAATAGCCCACAAAACATGTACCTCTACTTTATTTTGAGTCCTCCATCTGAGGAGTCCGTTTTCTCATCACTTCAAGACGCCTCAGTCCTCCGTTATCCCATTTTCTCTGACTTACTGAAACCAACCTCTCTATAAAATGAATTTGAATGTGAGAGAGAACACCCTGGTTTTGAGTCAGCTTAGATATATCTGTTTACAGTTGAAACATTCAAGATCCATTGTGAGTGGTGTTGAACGCTTCAACTGTCCTTATTGTTAATAAGACGTGTCAAGTAAGTGAGTGTTGAGTCTGCCAGGACAAACGATACCCATCGGTTTCGTTCCCTAAGAATACCCATGAGTTTCTGATCGCTACTGAAGTTATGTTATTTTGTCGCCCCGACATCAGAGAATCTGATGTTTGTAGTTTAGTTAGAGTCAGTTGTCTATTTAAGAAAGTCATTAATTTCCTGAATTATTCTGTCAACTGGTATAATCTCCAAGATCTAACGTCTCCCTGTGAATAGCTTCTTGTTCGCCTCAGGCCTGAGCTTGCAGAATTGATGTTATCAACGTGTATATTCCACCCTTTCCTGGCAAGCTCAACCTCTGACTAGATTATATGAATAGACATAGGAAATTAACCTGATCAGGAACACCGGAGTTCATAATTAAGTATACGGTGATCCAAAATGGTAGAGAAGGTATTGTAGTGGAATTCTCCCCTACAAACGCTGTTTGTCGCTGCCTAGCCGACCCCACCAATTCCCCAGTGTATGCCTCGTGGTCTAGGTCAACCAGCGCCGCCATACACCACGGAGCGGGGGTCAACTGCTAAGCCACGCCTACCCCCGCTATTTAACCTTTGATGTTATTACGCGGCAAACCCCCAAAATATTATATTAATTAAATGCGACAAGCGGGGATATCCCACGGCCTTGAAAAAACTTCCCCAAATGAGACGACATGCAGACATATTATGTATTGAGGTATAGGAGTATTTCCTGAATGCAATATAGCTTATTTTTGTACTATTTTGTTTGATATTATCTGAATATGTAATACATATCTAAATTTGCTGTTTAGTAACCAAATTGATTAAATTTATTTGCCATATACCAGACATTGATTTATACCAATTTCCTGCATTTTTGGGTATAAATGTCATTTTTTCTCTAAAATTTGCACACATATGTGAATTTTTGTTCCAGATTTGGAAAATATACTAAAAGTTCTCTAGGAAAAACATATAAAAAATGTGATTATATGAAATTCATTTTTGGCAGGATAATTGACACTTTTCAGGAACCGGCGCGAAATTTAATTACGCACCTAAAGGGTTAAGACCTGACCTCGTGGTGATCTGTCTCTCTTTCTACCTACACCAACCAGCCAGCAACACCTCCGCCTGCCTGGCGGTCCTCTCTCTCTACCTACACCAACCAGCCAGCAACACCTCCTCCTGCCTGGCGGTCCTCGCTCCTCCGCCTGCCTGGCGGTCCTCTCTCCCGCCGGCGAGCATAGCGACCCACAAGCTGTCCTTCTCTGAGCATCCTCACCAACCAGCTCTCTCTACATCACGCTTGTAACCATGCTGCCTTCCCAGCACCAAGCTGCATTGTACATCCAATACAACATGTATATAGAGAGCACATCGTGAGTTTCCTTTCTCCATTCCATCCTGAGTGTGAACCAAACAATCTCATACCCCACAGTATGTTGACCTTTCTGGCATGAATATGGAGGCCCAAGCTGCCCCGTGGGTGCACGTATATACCTCTACCCCAGGGAAAATCACGCATTCGTGATTAGGAAGGAGAGGTGGCGGTGTAGCAGTGTATATCAGGGTGTCATTAAAAAGCTGCAATAAATCAAACATTAAAACAAATAGCGACAATGAAAGTATTTGGGTAGAGATTGGTGAGGGCAGTGAATCCGTAGTCATTGGTGTTATATATAGACCACCTAATTTGAGTAGGAACGATGGTAAATTGCTATGGGAGGAAATAAAGAAGGCATCTGATAGAAACAATGTATGTATTCTAGGCGATTTCAACTTTTCAGGCTTAGATTGGAAAAATCAACTTAGCGATAATGAATCTGAAGATTTTCTAGAAGTAGTACAAGATAGTTTTTTATATCAATTCATAAACTCGCCCATTAGAGGAAATAATATCCTCGATTTAGTTCTCAGTAATAATGAAAATCTAGTAAAAGATGTTGGGGATTGGAGACGAACTAGGAAACAGTGATCATAAAGCCATATATTTTAACATAATATGGGATGGCAGGAAGAAGGAAAATTCGGCCTTGATCCCGGATTTTAGGAAGGCTAATTACGGTAGCTTAAGGAGAGACCTAAGAGATGACCCTATGGTCAAAAGATTAATCCCCCCCACACCTCCGGAAACTGTCAACTTAGGACGGGAGAACCCCGAATTTAATTTAGCAGCTACTTATGAACAATTTATTGCGACAATCCATAATGCTCAAAATAAACACATCCCTAAAAGAAAATTCAGATCGATACGGAACCAACCAAAATGGATGAATAATAGACTCTTAGATCTTCTAGGGAAAAAGAAAGGAGTATATAGAAAAGTTAAGAAAGGCGAAAATCACTTACTTGGTTACTATCAGAACCTAACAAGACAGGTAAAAACAGAAATTAGGAAAGCAAAGAGAAATTATGAAATCAAGGTAGCAAACGAATCGAAAAATAACCCCAAAGCTTTTTATCAACTGTATAAATCAAAGGTTAGAGATACAATAGGTCCCCTTAAAACTACGACAGGAGAAATGACTGATGATGAGTTAGAAATGTGTAGTACGTTAAATAGTCATTTTCGCTCCATATTCACAAATGAAAACCTAGCACAGTTTCCAGAAGTTCATAAGGTATATAACGACAGTATAGAAAATATGTTGATGAATATCAATATTACTAGTAACGATGTGCTTAAAGAAATTAACAAACTGAAGCCTCATAAATCGCCTGGTCCAGACGAGGTATATGCTAGAATATTAAAAGAATGTAGAGATGAGTTGAGTAATCCATTAGCAGTTTTATTTAATAAGTCATTAGAATCGGGCCTAGTGCCAGAAGCTTGGAAACTTGCAAATGTAGTTCCGATTTTCAAAAAAGGTGATAAATCAATTGCATCAAATTACCGTCCCATTAGTCTCACGTCAATCATAGGCAAGTTGCTAGAGTCAATTATTGCTACGAAAATCAGAAGCCACCTTGAAACATTCAACTTAATTCATTCTTCTCAGCACGGGTTCACCCAGGGACGTTCTTGTCTCACAAATTTGCTTAGCTTTTTCTCAGAAGTATATGAAGCGGTAGATAATGATAAGTCATATGATATAATTTATTTAGATTTCAGTATAGCATTCGATAGAGTCCCTCATGAGAGATTGATAAGGAAGGTAGAACACATGGAATAGGTGGATCATTATTAAAATGGATTAGGTCATGGTTAACTGGTAGGAAACAAAGAGTCAGCATAAATGGATTTAAGTCAGACTGGGGTGCGGTCAAGAGCGGAGTTCCCCAGGGATCTGTATTAGGCCCTCTGCTGTTTGTTATATTCATTAATGATCTTGATTTAGGTATAACTAGTAGGATTAGTAAATTTGCAGATGATACCAAAATGGGGAGAGTGATAAATTCAGACAGTGACTTTGAACACCTTCAAAGAGATCTAGATACCTTACATGAGTGGTCAGTAGACTGGCAAATGAATTTTAATACTGATAAATGCAAGGTACTACAGATAGGGAAGACGAATACAAACGTTAAGTATAAACTAGGTAACACGGAAATAGAAAACTCAGATTGTGAAAAAGATCTAGGTGTATTTGTTAGCAACGACTTGAAACCTAGAAAACAATGTATTAGCGTTCGCAACAAGGCAAACAGGATTCTTGGGTTCATATCTAGGAGTGTGAGTAACAGAACTGCTGACGTTATCTTGAAACTTTACCTAGCATTAGTGAGGCCACACATGGATTATGCGATTCAATTCTGGTGTCCTTATTATAGAATGGACATAGATTCTTTGGAGAGAGTACAAAGAAGAATGACAAAAATGATCCATAATATTAGAAACCTTCCATATGAAGAAAGACTGAAAAGCTTAGGCTTGCATTCATTAGAGAGGCGTAGAGTTAGGGGAGATATGATAGAGGTGTTCAAGTGGGTAAGTGGGATTAACAAGGGTAAAATGGAAGATGTTCTGAAGCTCAGTAATAACGAAATAACTAGAACAAATGGCTTTAAATTAGATAAATTCCGATTCAGAAAGGATATAGGCAAGCACTGGCTTGGTAATAGAGTTGTGGATATGTGGAATAGGCTACCGAGTGCTATAGTAGGATCGGGGACGCTAGGGAGCTTCAAGACGAAGTTGGATAGGCACATGGAAGTGCTGGGATGGGTGTGAAAGGGATCTGCCCTGTATGGGCCAGTCGGCCTCCTGCAGTATCCCACTTTCTTATGTTCTTATGTTCTTATATACATGACTTCCTTCGACATTTGTAAATCCCACCAGGGAGCCATTTTTAAAAATAATCTTGCGGAAAATCTTAATTCTTCGTTTAATTTGAAAAGTCAAACTATATACGGTAAACTTTGCAGGTCAGTGTTAAAACTAGGTTACGTTTATTGCCAACAGAAAGGAACGAGTAAAATTTTGCACATAATCTTGGAAAAGTAAGTTTTCTTTCCATAGTAGTTGCAAAACCATTTCAATTTCGTTTAACACAAATATCTATACATCGGAAGTAAACTTTAAGTCACTGTCTCAAATTTATTTAATTTATAAACAAAGTTATTTGGTGAACAGATGCGAAGACAGTATCGTCAACCCGAAATTCATAAAGTAACACTTTTAAGTGTAGTGGACTTGGTGGTCTCGTGGTTCTGAAGGAAACTATTACAAGAGTCAGTCCTAAAGAGGCCACACATAACTACACCGTCACTTTATATATTATAAATATGATGCACTCTACTGTATTAAACAAGAGATAAATTTAATCTTCAAAGTTATAATAATTGTTACATAAAACATTAATATTAAATTAGATTAGCTTTGAGTTCTGGAAGAAAATTAAATTATTTCCCTCTGCGAGAGCATGTACAGACACCCCCCCCCCCCCCCCACTCTCCCCCTGATGAAAAAGAGCAGCTCAAAGCCCTTTATTGGATCCTGAAATACCTCGAAACAATTTTAACAAGGCCGCAGCAGCATTTCTTTCAGCTGCTGCACGAGGAAGATGGGTTTTCAAAGAAATAAGCGAAAGGAGATTAGACAAGTTAGGTGTAGCGAGGCTGGTGATGGTTAGAAAGGAACGGGCCATGAAGGACATGGTGTGTGTGGCAACACGATGTTTACTTTTGCTTGTTAAACCACCAAAGGCTGTTCGTGTGGTGCCTTTATATATATATATATATATATATATATATATATATATATATATATATATATATATATATATATATATATATATATATATATATATATATATATATATATATATATATATATATATATATATATATATATATATATATATATATATATATATATTTCTTTTTCCTTCTCCGGGTGGGGTCTAGTTCACACTGTTCCCTGCCGCTCCACAATCCTTCTACATCAACCCCCTTCCCACTCCCTTACTGCTTCGTGCCACCCCACTCAGGCTCGCCTCAATAGATGTTCTTGTCCACACCCTCACTCCATCGGGCTATACTACCAGAGAAAATTAATTGTAGCAGCAGCGACGGACTACAACAGCGAAACCGAGAAACCAACAGTAGGTCGGCTGAACTATCCGGGATATTATGAAACAGAACTAATGCAGAAACATATAACATAATAACCAGCATCACAAGGGACTTCCACAATGACACCTGCAGCCAGAAGTAACCGAACTCACCGTGGCTGCTCAGTGGGGACCCGACTCTGTCCACCATCTCCACATTCATTTCTCTGTAACCCCTTTTTACGGCTCCCCAAATCCACTCTGCCTACCTCAAGGGTACTGTAGTAAAAGCTCATGTTATACGTCCACAAGTCACACAAGCCCCACGCGACCAACTCCACGCTGACCCTAGTCGTCAGAATATAACGTGACCAACTTTTTCTCATTTGGACGGAATCACCCAAAAATTACTAACTTTTTATAATAATCATTTCAGAACATCTGGACCAATCCATTAATATTTCATTGCTATTAACATGACCAACCTCCCACCACCAGAACCCCCCCCAACACCTGTTCTGAGTAACTGTGTAGCAGGTGTGTGAGGACTGTAGAAAACCTCACGCGGGGACGAGTAACCTAACAAACGACCTCAGGTAACACCCTCTTGAATACTGTATAAAAAGAAAACGTAGGATTAGACCACAAGTAGAATAAAGAAAAGAATAAACCACCGCTACGTTATGTTAGGTAAGGTTCATTCCACCCGATGGAGTTTGCCCAACAGTCAGCGGGTGTGATGAACAGCTGGCAATACCGAGACTTGATAAAACCACCACCACTGTTGACCGTGAGTGAGTGAGTCTAATAGACGAAAAAGAATAAAATCCATCCTCAAGTAACTGACCTCCTACTGGAAAGACGTACAGGCTATGCTGTTATGTAGCAGAGATGTGTGTGTGTGGCAGAGATGTGTGTGTGTGGCAGAGATGTGTGTGTGTGTGGCAGAGATGTGTGTGTGTGTGGCAGAGATGTAGTGACCCAGCACGGGAGAACGAGCGGCGGCCCTTTCCACATCAGTCCACCAGCCAGCTGTACACGCCACTAACTTTTCCCTAGTCACTCCACAAACACCGAAACGACGAATGTTATTGTTAAATCCCCCAACCATTTTATATTCATTTTCTCTAAACTTTACTTCACCACAAAACAAACACCCTTCCAGACAGTCTTATCTGAATATAACCAGGTGGGATTATTACCCCCCTCTCTTTTAACATATAAATAAACAATATATAAATATTACCGGTATTTTAATTCTTGTAATACAGTATTGCACCTTTTTTTATAATAATGATTCACGATATAATTATACATCGGTATTAATTGGAATCATATATAGTATTACACTAAACGATTATGTTATTGTTATCATGGCCTGAACACTATGGTGATACTGTATATCTGAGTTTCTAAACTTCATTTGCATATATATACTAGGTAATGGGTACACTTTATTTTTGATAGCACATAGGAATACAGTTTACAGTATTTCACAACTTGTATTTCGTACTAAAATGTGCACATAAAGAAAAAGTATCGCACTTTATATTTTCGAGTAATGTTCAAAATAATGGAGACTTCGAGATAACAATTATTATACTTTTTGGTATAATGATAATGGAAAGCAATTACCTAAGTACTTGATACTATAGGTAATAATAAAAATACTTATAATAATCTTAAAACTAGAAATTGATATAATAATAATAATAATAATAATAATAATAATAATAATAATAATAATAATAATAATAATAATAATAATAATAATAATAATAATAATAAGGTAACGCTATATAATCACTTCTATGTATATCCGTGAGAGGTAAACTAAAATATCAGATATCCTCATTCTGACTATTTCCATTTTTTTATTAATTAAAACTTTTAATATTTCATGTCCAAGATGGTATCAACATATTATTTATGTGTAGTATGCCACTGTAAATTTTTAAACTTATACATGTATCTATTCTTATTATTTCCGTGTTTCTACCTGTTAATTTTACC
>NW_024743829.1:0-10816 GCF_018991925.1 Homarus americanus | reverse complement strand
TTTTTCCAGGGTCGAGACAAAACTCGATATACGCGATTTTGTTCAAAATCACAGTATAGGTACTCCTGAGCATGCCGAGTCCGGTGCTATCATCGACAGTTCGATTGCGGAATAATTAGTGGTAGTAATGATGCTTGGAATATTTTAATGAAATTGTTCACAATGCTTATTTCAGTACTCGCTAATTATTGGTTTCTCAGGTATTTGGTTGGTGCTGTTATGGTCTAATGGATGTACTTAATTACTGAAATTAATCCCACCAAATTTCATGTCTGAGAGAAAATCACATTTGGGTGGAAAAACGCATAAGGGGGGACCCTTACGCGTATTTTCCAGGGTCGAGACAAAACTCGATATACGCGATTTTGTTCAAAATCACAGTATAGGTACTCCTGAGCATGCCGAGTCCGGTCCTATCATCGACAGTTCGATTGCGGAATAATTAGTGGTAGTAATGATGCTTGGAATATTTTAATGAAATTTTTCACAATGCTTATTTCAGTACCTGCTAATATTGGTTTCCTCAGGTATTTGGTTGGTGCTACAAGGTGGTTCACTGATGCGTACTTAATTTACTGAAATAACTTACCAAATTTCTATGTCTGAGAGAAAATATATTTAGGAAAACGCATAAGGGGGGACCCTTACGCGCTTTTTCCAGGGTCGAGACAAAACGCGATATATGCGATTTTGTTCAAAATCACAGTGTAGGTACTCCTGAGCATGCCGAGTCCGGTGCTATCATCGACAGTTCGATTGCTGAATAATTAGTGGTCATAATGATGCTTGGAATATTATAATGAAATTTTTCACGATGATTATTTCAGTACTCGCTAATTATTGGTTTCTCAGGTATTTGGTTGGTGCTGTTATGTTCTAATGGATGTACTTAATTACTGAAATTAATCCCACCAAATTTCATGTCTGAGAGAAAATCATATTTGGGTGGAAAAACGCATAAGGGGGGACCCTTACGCGTTTTTTCCAGGGTCGAGACAAAACTTGATATATGCGATTTTGTTCAAAATCACAGTATAGGTACTCCTGAGCATGCCGAGTCCGGTCCAATCATCGACAGTTTGATTGCGGAATAATTAGTGGTCGTAATGATGCTGGGAATATTTTAATGAAATTTTCTGCCAACAGTTATTTCAGTACTCTCCAACTATTGGTTTCTCAGGTATTTGGTTGGTGTTGTTATGGTGTTCTCTGGTAATTTCAAATTTAACCACCAACCCCCAAGTATGAGGGAAAATCATATTGGTGGAAAACATAAGGGGGGACCCTTTACGCGTTTTTCCAGGGTCGACAGTCTGATATATTTACATTTTGTTCAAAATCACAGTATAGGTACTCCCGAGCATGCCGAGTCCGGTCCTATCATCGACAGTTCGATTGCGGAATAATTAGTGGTCGTAATGATGCTTGGAATATTTTAATGAAAATTTTCACAATGCTTATTTCAGTACTCTCCAACTATTGGTTTCTCAGGTATTTGGTTGGTGCTGTTATGTTCCAATGGATGTACTTAATTACTGAAATTAATCCCACCAAATTTCATGTCTGAGAGAAAATCATATTTGGGTGGAAAAACGCATAAGGGGGGACCCTTACGCGTTTTTTCCAGGGTCGAGACAAAACTCGATATACGCGATTTTGTTCAAAATCACAGTATAGGTACTCCTGAGCATGCCGAGTCCGGTCCTATCATCGACAGTTCGATTGCGGAATAATTAGTGGTAGTAATGATGCTTGGAATATTTTAATGAAATTTTTCACAATGCTTATTTCAGTACTCGCTAATTATTGGTTTCTCAGGTATTTGGTTGGTGCTGTTATGGTCTAATGGATGTACTTAATTACTGAAATTAATCCCACCAAATTTCATGTGTGAGAGATAATCATATTTGGGTGGAAAAACGCATAAGGGGGGACCCTTACGCGTTTTTTCCAAGGTCGAGACAAAACGCGATATATGCGATTTTGCTCAAAATCACACTATAGGTACTCCTGAGCATGCCGAGTCCGGTGCTATCATCGACAGTTCGATTGTGGAATAATTAGTGGTCGTATTGATGCTTGGAATGTTTTAATGAAATTTTCCACAATGCTTATTTCAGTACTCTCCAACTATTGGTTTCTCAGGTATTTGGTTGGTGCTGTTATGTTCTAATGGATGTACTTAATTACTGAAATTAATCCCACCAAATTTCATGTCTGAGTGATAATCATATTTGGGTGGAAAAACGCATGAGGGGGGACCCTTACGCGTTTTTTCCAGGGTCGAGAGAAAACGCGATATATGCGATTTTGTTCAAAATCACAGTACAGGTACTCCTCAGCATGCCGAGTCCGGTGCTATCATCGACAGTTCGATTGCGGAATAATTAGTGGTCGTAATGATGCTTGGAATATTTTAATGAAATTTTTCACAAGGCTTATTTCAGTACTCTCCAACTATTGGTTTCTCAGGTATTTGGTTGGTGCTGTTATGGTCTAATGGATGTACTTAATTACTGAAATTAATCCCACCAAATTTCATGTCTGAGAGAAAATCATATTTGGGTGGAAAAAACGCATAAGGGGGACCCCCACGCTGTTTTTCCAGGGTCGGTGACAAAATCGATATACGCGATTTGTTCAAAATCACAGCATAGGCAATTCTGAGCATGCCGAGTCCGGTCCTATCATCGACAGTTCGATTGGAAATAATTAGTGGTCGTAATGTGATGCTTGGAATATTTTAATGAAATTTTCACAATGCTTATTTCAGTACCGCTAATTATTGGTTTCAGGTATTTGGTTATGCTGTTATGGTCTAATGGATGTACTTAATTACTGAAAATTAATCCCACCAGCCATGTCTGAGAGAAAATCATACAGGAAAAACGGCAGTGGGGACCCCACGTTGTTTTTTCCAGGGTCGACAAAACTGATATATACGCTGATTTCGGTTCAAAATCACAGTATAGGTACTCCTGGAGCATGCTGAGTCCTGCGCTATCATCGGTTGCCCGATTGCGGAATAATTATGTCGTATTGATGCTTGGAATGTTTTAATGAAATCTTCACAATGCTTATTTCAGTACTCGCTAATTATTGGTTTCTCAGGTATTTGGTTGGTGCTGTTATGTTCTAATGGATGTACTTAATTACTGAAATTAATCCCACCAAATTTCATGTCTGAGTGATAATCATATTTGGGTGGAAAAACGCATAAGGGGGGACCCTTACGCGTTTTTTCCAGGATCGAGAGAAAACGCGATATATGCGCTTTTGCTCAAAATCACACTATAGGTACTCCTGAGCATGCCGGGTCCGGTCCTATCATCGACAGTTCGATTGCGGAATAATTAGTGGTCGCAATGATGCTTGGAATATTATAATGAAATTTTTCACAATGCTTATTTCAGTACTCGCTTATTATTGGTTTCTCAGGTATTTGGTTGGTGTTGTTATGTTCTTCTGGATGTACTTAATTTCGGAAATTAATCCCACCAAATTTCATGTCTGAGAGAAAATCATATTTGGGTGGAAAAACGCTTAAGGGGGGACCCTTACGCGTTTTTTCCAGGGTCGAGACAAAACGCGATATACGCGATTTTGTTCAAAATCACAGTATAGGTACTCCTGAGCATGCCGAGTCCGGTGCTATCATCGACAGTTCGATTGTGGAATAATTTGTGGTCGTAATGATGCTTGGAATGTTTTAATGAAATTTTCCACAATGCTTATTTCAGTACTCTCCAACTATTGGTTTCTCATTTATTTGGGTGGTGCTGTTATGTTCTAATGGATGTACTTAATTACTGAAATTCATCCCACCAAATTTCATGTCTGAGTGATAATCATATTTGGGTGGAAAAACGCATAAGGGGGGACCCTTACGCGTATTTTCCAGGGTCGAGACAAAACTCGATATACGCGATTTTGTTCAAAATCACAGTATAGGTACTCCTGAGCATGCCGAGTCCGGACCTATCATCGACAGTTCGATTGCGGAATAATTAGTGGTCGTAATGATGCTTGGAATATTATAATGAAATTTTTCACAATGCTTATTTCAGTACTCGCTTAATATTGGTTTCTCAGGTATTTGGTTGGTGTTGTTATGTTCTTCTCGATGTACTTAATTTCTGAAATTAATCCCACCAAATTTCAAGTATTAAAGAAAATCATATTTGGGTGGAAAAACGCATAAGGGGGGACCCTTACGCGTTTTTTCCAGGGTCGAGACAAAACGCGATATACGCGATTTTGTTCAAAATCACAGTATAGGTACTCCTCATCATGCCGAGTCCGGTGCTATCATCGACAGTTCGATTGCGGAATAATTAGTGGTCGTAATGATGCTTGGAATATTTTAATGAAATTTTCCACAATGCTTATTTCAGTACTCTCCAACTATTGGTTTCTCAGGTATTTGGTTGGTGTTGTTATGTTCTTCTGGATGTACTTAATTTCTGAAATTAATCCCACCAAATTTCATGTCTGAGAGAAAATCATATTTGGGTGGAAAAACGCTTAAGGGGAGACCCTTACGCGTTTTTTCCAGGGTCGAGACAAAACTCGATATACGCGATTTTGTTCAAAATCACAGCATAGGTACTCCTGAGCATGCCGAGTCCGGTCCTATCATCGACAGTTCGATTGCCGAATAATTAGTGGTCGTAATGATGCTTGGAATATTTTAATGAAATTTTTCACAATGCTTATTTCAGTACTCTCCAACTATTGGTTTTCTCAGGTATTTGGTTGGTGCTGTTATGTTCTAATGGATGTACTTAATTACTGAAATTAATCCCACCAAATTTCATGTCTGAGAGAAAATCATATTTGGGTGGAAAAACGCATAAGGGGGGACCCTTACGCGTTTTTTCCAGGGTCGAGACAAAACTCGATATACGCGATTTTTTTCAAAATCACAGCATAGGTACTCCTGAGCATGCCGAGTCCGGTCCTATCATCGACAGTTCGATTGCGGAATAATTAGTGGTCGTAATGATGCTTGGAATATTTTAATGAAATTTTCCACAATGCTTATTTCAGTACTCTCCAACTATTGGTTTCTCAGGTATTTGGTTGGTGCTGTTATATGTAAAACAAGGGGTGTCGTCCCCCTCTGTTTAACTCATTAAACTTCTTTTCCAACCTTTCCCCCTACGACTATATGTTGTGACTTCTCCATCCCTCATGTCTGGCTGTGCCTTGAGCCCCAGCATGCCTTCCACCCTTTCCCCACCTTAACCTAAAAAAAAAAAAAAAAAGAAAAAAAAAATGTTCTAATGGATGTACTTAATTACTGAAATTAATCCCACCAAATTTCATGTCTGAGTGATAATCATATTTGGGTGGAAAAACGCATAAGGGGGAACCCTTACGCGTTTTTTCCAGGGTCGAGAGAAAACGCGATATATGCGATTTTGTTCAAAATCACAGTACAGGTACTCCTCAGCATGCCGAGTCCGGTGCTATCATCGACAGTTCGATTGCGGAATAATTAGTGGTCGTAATGATGCTTGGACAATTTTAATGAAATTTTTCACAATGCTTATTTCAGTACTCGCTTATTATTGGTTTCTCAGGTATTTGGTTGGTGTTGTTATGTTCTTCTGGATGTACATAATTACTGAAATTAATCCCACCAAATTTCAAGTATGAAAGAAAATCATATTTGGGTGGAAAAACGTATAAGGGGGGACCCTTACGCGTTTTTTCCAGGGTCGAGACAAAACGCGATATACGCGATTTTGTTCAAAATCACAGTATAGGTACTCCTCAGCATGCCGAGTCCGGTGCTATCATCGACAGTTCGATTGCGGAATAATTAGTGGTCGTAATGATGCTTGGAATATTTTAATGAAATTTTCCACAATGCTTATTTCAGTACTCTCCAACTATTGGTTTCTCAGGTATTTGGTTGGTGTTGTTATGTTCTTCAGGATGTACTTAATTTCTGAAATTAATCCCACCAAATTTCAAGCATGAGAGAAAATCATATTTGGGTGGAAAAACGCATAAGGGGGGGACCCTTACGCGTTTTTTCCAGGGTCGAGACAAAACGCGATATACGCGATTTTGTTCAAAATCACAGTATAGGTACTCCTGAGCATGCCGAGTCCGGTCCTATCATCGACAGTTCGATTGCGGAATAATTAGTGGTCGTAATGATGCTTGGAATATTTTAATGAAATTTTTCACAATGCTTATTTCAGTACTTTCCAACTATTGGTTTCTCAGGTATTTGGTTGGTGTTGTTATGTTCTTCTGGATGTACTTAATTTCTGAAATTAATCTCACCAAATTTCAAGTATGAGAGAAAATCATATTTGGGTGGAAAAACGCATAAGGGGGGACCCTTACGCGTTTTTTCCAGGGTCGAGACAAAACGCGATATATGCGATTTTGCTCAAAATCACACTATAGGTACTCCTGAGCATGCCGAGTCCGGTCCTATCATCGACAGTTCGATTGCGGAATAATTAGTGGTCGTAATGATGCTTGGAATATTTTAATGAAATTTTCCACAATGCTTATTTCAGTACTCTCCAACTATTGGTTTCTCAGGTATTTGGTTGGTGTTGTTATGTTCTTCTCGATGTACTTAATTTCTGAAATAACTCCCACCAAATTTCAAGTATGAGAGAAAATCATATTTGGGTGGAAAAACGCATAAGGGGGGACCCTTACGCGTTTTTTCCAGGGTCGAGACAAAACGCGATATACGCGATTTTGTTCAAAATCACAGTATAGGTACTCCTGAGCATGCCGAGTCCGGTGTTATCATCGACAGTTCGATTGTGGAATAATTTGTGGTCGTAATGATGCTTGGAATGTTTTAATGAAATTTTCCACAATGCTTATTTCAGTACTCTCCAACTATTGGTTTCTCAGGTATTTGGTTGGTGCTGTTATGTTCTAATGGATGTACTTAATTACTGAAATTAATCCCACCAAATTTCATGTCTGAGTGATAATCATATTTGGGTGGAAAAACGCATAAGGGGGGACCCTTACGCGTTTTTTCCAGGGTCGAGAGAAAACGCGATATATGCGATTTTGTTCAAAATCACAGTATAGGTACTCCTGAGCATGCCGAGTCCGGTGCTATCATCGACAGTTCGATTGCTGAATAATTAGTGGTCATAATGATGCTTGGAATATTTTAATGAAATTTTTCACGATGCTTATTTCAGTACTCGCTAATTATTGGTTTCTCAGGTATTTGGTTGGTGTTGTTATGTTCTTCTGGATGTACTTAATTTCTGAAATTAATCCCACCAAATTTCAAGTATGAGAGAAAATCATATTTGGGTGGAAAAACGCAGAAGGGGGGACCCTTACGCGTTTTTTCCAGGGTCGAGACAAAACGCGATATACGCGATTTTGTTCAAAATCACAGTATAGGTACTCCTGAGCATGCCGAGTCCGGTCCTATCATCGACAGTTCGATTGCGGAATAATTAGTGGTCGTAATGATGCTTGGAATATTTTAATGAAATTTTTCACAATGCTTATTTCAGTACTCTCCAACTATTGGTTTCTCAGGTATTTGGTTGGTGTTGTTATGTTCTTCTGGATGTACTTAATTTCTGAAATTTATCTCACCAAATTTCAAGTATGAGAGAAAATCATATTTGGGTGGAAAAACGCATAAGGGGGGACCCTTACGCGTTTTTTCCAGGGTCGAGACAAAACGCGATATATGCGATTTTGCTCAAAATCACACTATAGGTACTCCTGAGCATGCCGAGTCCGGTCCTATCATCGACAGTTCGATTGCGGAATAATTAGTGGTCGTAATGATGCTTGGAATATTTTAATGAAATTTTCCACAATGCTTATTTCAGTACTCTCCAACTATTGGTTTCTCAGGTATTTGGTTGGTGTTGTTATGTTCTTCTCGATGTACTTAATTTCTGAAATTAATCCCACCAAATTTCAAGTATGAGAGAAAATCATATTTGGGTGGAAAAACGCATAAGGGGGGACCCTTACGCGTTTTTTCCAGGGTCGAGACAAAACGCGATATACGCGATTTTGTTCAAAATCACAGTATAGGTACTCCTGAGCATGCCGAGTCCGGTGCTATCATCGACAGTTCGATTGCGGAATAATTAGTGGTCGTAATGATGCTTGGAATATTTTAATGAAATTTTTCACAATGCTTATTTCAGTACTCGCTATCTATTGGTTTCTCAGGTATTTAGTTGGTGCTGTTATGGTCTAATGGATGTACTTAATTACTGAAATTAATGCCACCAAATTTCATGTCTGAGAGAAAATCAAATTTGGGTGGAAAAACGCATAAGGGGGGACCCTTACGCGTTTTTTGCAGAGTCGAGACAAAACGCGATATACGCGATTTTGTTCAAAATCACAGTATAGGTACTCCTTAGCATCCCGAGTCCGGTGCTATCATCGAGAGTTCGATTGCGGAATAATTAGTGGTCGTAATGATGCTTGGAATATTTTAATGAAATTTTCCACAATGCTTATTTCAGTACTCTCCAACTATTGGTTTCTCAGGTATTCGGTTGGTGTTGTTATGTTCTTCTTGATGTACTTAATTTCTGAAATTAATCCCACCAAATTTCAAGTATGAGAGAAAATCATATTTGGGTGGAAAAACGCATAAGGGGGGACCCTTACGCGATTTTTCCAGGGTCGAGACAAAACGCGATATATGCGATTTTCCTCAAAATCACACTATAGGTACTCCTAAGCATGCCGAGTCCGGTCCTATCATCGACAGTTCGATTGCGGAATAATTAGTGGTCGTAATGATGCTTGGAATATTATAATGAAATTTTTCACAATGCTTATTTCAGTACTCTCCAACTATTCGTTTCTCAGGTATTTGGTTGGTGCTGTTATGTTCTAATGGATGTACTTAATTACTGAAATTAATCCCACCAATTTCATGGCTGAGAGAAAATCATATTTGGGTGGAAAAACGCATAAGGGGGGGACCCTTACCCGTTTTTTCCAGGGTCGAGACAAAACTCGATATACGCGATTTTGTTCAAAATCACAGTATAGGTACTCCTGAACATGCCGAGTCCGGTCCTATCATCGACAGTTCGATTGCGGAATAATTAGTGGTCGTAATGATGCTTGGAATATTTTAATGAAATTTTACACAATGCTTATTTCAGTACTCGCTAATTATTGGTTTCTCAGGTATTTGGTTGGTGCTGTTATGGTCTAATGGATGTACTTAATTACTGAAATTAATCCCACCAAATTTCATGTCTGAGAGAAAATCATATTTGGGTGGAAAAACGCATAAGGGGGGACCCTTACGCGTTTTTTCCAGGGTCGAGACAAAACGCGATATACGCGATTTTCTTCAAAATCACAGTATAGGTACTCCTGAGCATGCCGAGTCCGGTGCTATCATCGACAGTTCGATTGTGGAATAATTTGTGGTCGTAATGATGCTTGGAATGTTTTAATGAAATTTTCCACAATGCTTATTTCAGTACTCTCCAACTATTGGTTTCTCAGGTATTTGGTTGGTGCTGTTATGTTCTAATGGATGTACTTAATTACTGAAATTAATCCCACCAAATTTCATGTCTGAGTGATAAGCATATTTGGGTGGAAAAACGCATAAGGGGGGACCCTTACGCGTTTTTTCCAGGGTCGAGACAAAACGCGAAATATGCGATTTTGTTCAAAATCACAGTACAGGTACTCCTCAGCATGCGGAGTCCGGTGTTATCATCGACAGTTCGATTGCGGAATAATTAGTGGTCGTAATGATGCTTGGACTATTTTAATGAAATTTTTCACAATGCTTATTTCAGTACTCGCTTATTATTGGTTTCTCAGGTATTTGGTTGGTGTTGTTATGTTCTTCTGGATGTACTTAATTTCTGAAATTAATCCCACCAAATTTCAAGTATGAGAAAAATCATATTTGGGTGCAAAAACGCATAAGGGGGGACCCTTACGCGTTTTTTCCAGGGTCGAGACAAAACGCGATATATGCGATTTTGCTCAAAATCACACTATAGGTACTCCTGAGCATGCCGAGTCCGGTGCTATCATCGAGAGTTCGATTGCGGAATAATTAGTGGTCGTAATGATGCTTGGAATATTTTAATGAAATTTTCCACAATGCTTATTTCAGTACTCTCCAACTATTGGTTTCTCAGGTATTCGGTTGGTGTTGTTATGTTCTTCTGGATGTACTTAATTTCTGAAATTAATCCCACCAAATTTCAAGTATGAGAGAAAATCATATTTGGGTGGAAAAACGCATAAGGGGGGACCCTTACGCGATTTTTCCAGGGTCGAGACAAAACGCGATATATGCGATTTTCCTCAAAATCACACTATAGGTACTCCTGAGCATGCCGAGTCCGGTGCTATCATCGACAGTTCGATTGCGGAATAATTAGTGGTCGTAATGATGCTTGGAATATTTTAATGAAATTTTTCACAATGCTTATTTCAGTACTCGCTAATTATTGGTTTCTCAGGTATTTAGTTGGTGCTGTTATGGTCTAATGGATGTACTTAATTACTGAAATTAATGCCACCAAATTTCATGTCTGAGAGAAAATGAAATTTGGGTGGAAAAACGCATAAGGGGGGACCCTTACGCGTTTTTTGCAGAGTCGAGACAAAACGCGATATACGCGATTTTGTTCAAAATCACAGTATAGGTACTCCTTAGCATCCCGAGTCCGGTGCTATCATCGAGAGTTCGATTGCGGAATAATTAGTGGTCGTAATGATGCTTGGAATATTTTAATGAAATTTTCCACAATGCTTATTTCAGTACTCTCCAACTATTGGTTTCTCA
>NW_024743828.1:0-7304 GCF_018991925.1 Homarus americanus | reverse complement strand
GGTGGATTATGGGGCACAGAAATTCTCCCATAATTACAGGGGGTGGATTATGGGTACAGAAACCTTTCCCATATTTATGGGGGTGATTATGGGTACAGAAACCTCCCATATTTATGTGGGGTGGATTATGGGGCACAAAACCTCCCTATATTTATGGCGGGTGGATAAGGTGGCAGAAACCTCTCCTATATTTATGGGGGTTAGATTACTGGCATGAGAAACCCTCCTATTTATGTGGGGTGGATTAAGGGGTACAGAAACCTCTCCCATATTTATGTCGGGTGGATTATGGGGTACAGAAACCTCTCCCACATTTATGGAGGGTGGATTAAGGGGTAGAGAAACCTTTCCCATATTTATGTGGGGTAGATTATGGGGTACAGAAACCTTTCCCATATTTATGAAGGGTGGATTATGGGGTACAGAAACCTCCCACATAATTAGAGGGGGTGGATTATGGGGTACAGAAACCTCTCCCATATTTATGTGGGGTGGATTATGGGGTACAGAAACCTCTCCCATATTTATGTTGGGTGGATTATGGGGTACAGAAACCTTTCCCATATTTATGGGGGGTGGATTATGGGGTACAGAAACCTCTCCCATATTGATGTCGGGTGGATTTTGGGGTACAGAAACCTCTCCCATATTTATGGGGCGTGGATTATGGGGTCCAGAAACCTCTCCCATATTTATGTCGGGTGGATTATAGGGTACAGAACCCTCTCCCATATTTATGTGGGGTGGATTATGGGGTACAGAAACCTCTCCCATATTTATGGGGGATGGATTATGGGGTACAGAAACCTCTCCCAAATTTATGTGGGGTGGATTATGAAGTACAGAAACCTCTCCCATATTTATGTGGGGTGGATTATGGAGTACAGAAACCTCTCCCATAATTATGGGGGATGGATTATGGGGTATAGAAAACTTTCCCATATTTATGGGGGGTGGATTATGGGGTACAGAAACTTCTCCCATATTTATGGGGGGTGGAATATGGGGTACAGAAAGCTCTCCCATATTTATGTCGGGTGGATTATGGGGTACAGAAAGCTCTCCCATATTTATGGGGGGTGGATTATGGGGTACAGAAATCTCTCCCATATTTATGTAGGGTGGATTATGAGGTATAGAAACCTCTCCCATATTTGTGTCGGGTGGATTATGGGGTACAGAAACCTCTCCCATATTTATGGGGGTGGATTATGGGGTACAGAAACCTCTCCCATATTTATGTCGGGTGGATTATAGGGTACAGAAACCTCTCCCATATTTATGTGGGGTGGATTATGGGGTACAGAAACCTCTCCCATATTTATGGGATGTGGATTATAGAGTACAGAAACCTCTCCCATATTTATGTGGGGTGAATTAAGGGGTACAGAAACCTCTCCCATATTTATTAGGGGTGGATTATGGGGTACAGAAACCTCTCCCATATTTATGTGGGGTGGATTATGGGGTACAGAAAACTCTCCCATATGTATGTGGGGTGGATTATGGGGTACAGAAACCTTTCCCATATTTATGTCGGGTGAATTATGGGGTTACAGAAACCTCTGTCATAATTATGTTGGTTGCATTATGGGGTACAGAGACCTCTCCCATATTTATGGGGGTGGATTATGGGGTACCCAAACGTCTCCCATATTTATGGGGGATGGATTAAGGGCTACATAAACCTCTCCCATATTTATGGGGGGTGGATTAAGGGCATAGAAAACCTCCCATATTTATGGGGTGGATTATGGGGCACAAAAAAATCCCTCCCATATTTATGTCGGGTGGGTTATGGGGTACAGAAACCTCTCCCATATTTATGTTGGGTGGATTATAGGGCACAGAAACCTCTCCCATATTTAGGTGGGGTGGATTATGGGGTACAGAAACCTCTCCCAAATTTATGTTGGGTGGATTATGGGGTACAGAAACCTTTCCCATATGTATGGGGGGTGGATTATGGGGTACAGAAACCTCTCCCATATTGATGTCGGGTGGATTTTGGGGTACAGAAACCTCTCCCATATTTATGGGGCGTGGATTATGGGGTCCAGAAACCTCTCCCATATTTATGTCGGGTGGATTATAGGGTACAGAACCCTCTCCCATATTTATGTGGGGTGGATTATGGGGTACAGAAACCTCTCCCATATTTATGGGGGATGGATTATGGGGTACAGAAACCTCTCCCAAATTTATGTGGGGTGGATTATGAAGTACAGAAACCTCTCCCATATTTATGTGGGGTGGATTATGGAGTACAGAAACCTCTCCCATAATTATGGGGGATGGATTATGGGGTATAGAAAACTTTCCCATATTTATGGGGGGTGGATTATGGGGTACAGAAACTTCTCCCATATTTATGGGGGGTGGAATATGGGGTACAGAAAGCTCTCCCATATTTATGTCGGGTGGATTATGGGGTACAGAAAGCTCTCCCATATTTATGGGGGGTGGATTATGGGGTACAGAAATCTCTCCCATATTTATGTAGGGTGGATTATGAGGTATAGAAACCTCTCCCATATTTGTGTCGGGTGGATTATGGGGTACAGAAACCTCTCCCATATTTATATGTTGGGTGATTGAGGGCACAAAACCTCCGCTTATAAGCCGGGTGGATTATAGGGTACAGAAACCTCTCCCATATTGATGACGGGTGGATTATTGGGTACAGAAACCTCTCCCATATTTATGGGGCGTGGATTATGGGGTCTAGAAACCTCTCCCATATTTATGTCGGGTGGATTATAGGGTACAGAATCCTCTCCCATATTTATGTGGGGTGGATTATGGGTTACAGAAACCTCTCCCATATTTATGGGGGGTTTATTATGGGGTACAGAAACCTCTCCCAAATTTATATGGGGTAGATTATGGGGTACAGAAACCTCTCCCATATTTATGGGGGGTGGATTAAGAGGTACAGAAATCTCTCCCATATTTATGTTGGGTGGATTATGGGGAACAGAAACCTCCCATAATTATGTCGGGTGGATTATGGGGTACAGAAAACTCTCCCATATTTATGTCAGGTGGATTATGGGGTACAGAAACCTCTCCCCTATTTATGGGGGGTGGATTATGTGGTACAGAAACCTCTCCCATATTTATGGGGGGTGGATTATGGGGTACAGAAACCTCTCCCATATTTATGTGGGGATTATACAAAAAAACCCTCCCATATCTATAGGGGTGATTAAGGGCACAGAAACCCTCCCCATATTTATGGGGGGTGGACAGGGCACAGAAAAACCTCCCACAGTGTCGGGGTGGATTATAGGGCACAGAAACCCCTCCCATATTTGCGGGGTGGATTAGGGCACAGAAACCTCTCCCATATTTATGTCGGGTGGATTATAGAGTACAGAAACCTCTCCCATATTTATGTGGGGTGGATTATGGGGTACAAAAACCTCTCCCATATTTATGTGGGGTGGATTATGGGGTACAGAAATCTCTCCCATAATTATGGGGGTGGATTATGGGGTACAGAATCCTTTCCCATATTTGTGGGGGTGGATTATGGGGTACAGAAACCTCTCCCATAATAATGGTGGGTGGATTATGGGGTACAGAAACCTCCCATATTTGGGGGTGGATTATATAGAACTTTCTCCCTATATTTATGGGGTGGATTATGGGTACAGAAACCCTCTCTATATTTATGGGGGGGGGTGGATTACGGGGCAGAAACCTCTCCCCATATTTATGTGGGTGGATTATAGTACAGAAACCCTCCCCATATTTATGGGGGGGTGATTATGGGGTATGAGAACCTCCCATATTTTGCAGATTATGGGGTACAGAAACCTCTCCCATATTTATGGGGGGTGGATTAAGGGGTACAGAAACCTCTCCCATATATATGGGGGGTGGATTAAGGGGTAGAGAAACCGCTCCCATATTTATGGGGGGTGGGTTATGGGGTACATAAGCCTCTCCCATATTTATGTGGGGTGGATTATGGGGTATAGAAACCTCTCCCATATTTATGTCGGGTGGATTATGGGGTACAGAAACCTCTCCCATATTTATGTCGGGTGGATTATGGGGTACAGAACCCTCTCCCATATTTATGTCGGGTGGATTATAGGGTACAGAAACCTCTCCCATATTTATGTGGGGTGGATTATGGGGTACAGAATCCTCTCCCATACATATGGAAGGTGGATTATGGGGTACAGAAACTTCTCTAATATTTATGGGGGTTGGATTATGGGGTACAGAAACCTTTCCCATATTTATGTGGGGTGGATATGGGGTACTAAAACCTCTCCCATATTTATGGTGGGTGGATAAAGGGGTACATAAACCTCTCCCATATTTATGGGGGTTGGATAAAGGGGTACAGAAACCACTCCCATATTTATGGGAGGTGGATTATGGGGTACAGAAACCTCTCCCATATTTATGTCGGGTGGATTATAGGGTACAGTAACATCTCCCATATTTATGTGGGATGGATTATGGGGTACAGAAACCTCTCCCATATTTATGGGGGGTGGATTATGGGGTACAGAAACCTCTCCCATATTTATGGGGGGTGGATTAAGGGGTACAGAAACCTCTCCCATATTTATGGGGGATGGATTATGGGGTACAGAAACCTCTCCCATATTTATGTCGGGTGGATTATAGGGTATAGAAACCTCTCCCATATTTATGTAGGGTGGATTATGGGGTACAGAAACCTCTCCCACATTTGTGGGGGGTGGATTATGGGGTACAGAAACTTTTCCCATATTTATGGGGGGTGGATTATGGGGTACAGAAACCTCTCCCATAATTATGGGGTTGGATTATGGGGTACAGAAACCTTTCCCATATTAATGAGGGTGGATTATGGGGTACAGAAACCTCTCCCATATTTATGTGGGGTGGATTATGGGGTACAAAAACCTCTCCCATATTTATGGCGGGTGGATAAAGGGGTACAGAAACCTCTCCCATATTTATGGGGGTTAGATTAATGATTACAGAAACCACTCCCATATTTATGTGGGGTGGATTATGGGGTACAGAAACCTCTCCCATATTTATGGGGGTGGATTAAGGGGTACAGAAATCTCTCCCATATTTATGTCGGGTGGGTTATGGGGTACAGAAACCTCTCCCATATTTATGTCGGGCGGATTATGGGGTACAGAAACCTCCCATATTTATGGGGGTGTATTATGGGGTACAGAAACCTCTCCCATATTTATGTTGGGTGGATTATAGGGCACAGAAACCTCTCCCATATTTATGTGGGGTGGATTATGGGGTACAGAAACCTCTCCCAAATTTATGTTGGGTGGATTATGGGGTACAGAAACCTTTCCCATATGTATGGGGGGTGGATTATGGGGTACAGAAACCTCTCCCATATTGATGTCGGGTGGATTTTGGGGTACAGAAACCTCTCCCATATTTATGGGGCGTGGATTATGGGGTCCAGAAACCTCTCCCATATTTATGTCGGGTGGATTATAGGGTACAGAAACCTCTCCCATATTTATGTGGGGTGGATTATGGGGTACAGAAACATCTCCCATATTTATGGGGGATGGATTATGGGGTACAGAAACCTCTCCCAAATTTATGTGGGGTGGATTATGAAGTACAGAAACCTCTCCCATATTTATGTGGGGTGGATTATGGAGTACAGAAACCTCTCCCATAATTATGGGGGATGGATTATGGGGTATAGAAAACTTTCCCATATTTATGGGGGGTGGATTATGGGGTACAGAAACTTCTCCCATATTTATGGGGGGTGGAATATGGGGTACAGAAAGCTCTCCCATATTTATGTCGGGTGGATTATGGGGTACAGAAAGCTCTCCCATATTTATGGGGGGTGGATTATGGGGTACAGAAATCTCTCCCATATTTATGTAGGGTGGATTATGAGGTATAGAAACCTCTCCCATATTTGTGTCGGGTGGATTATGGGGTACAGAAACCTCTCCCATATTTATGGGGGTGGATTATGGGGTACAGAAACCTCTCCCATATTTATGTCGGGTGGATTATAGGGCACAGAAACCTCTCCCATATTTATGTGGGGTGGATTACATAGAATTTTAGAAAACTTTCCCATAATGGGGGGTGGATTGGGAGTACAGGAAGCCTTTCTCCCGCATATTTATGGGGGTGGATTATGAGGTAGTAACCTCTCCCCTTATTTATGGGGTGGATTATAGAGTGCAAAACCTCCCATATTTATGTCGAATGATTATGGGGTACAGAAACCTCTCCCATATTTATGTGTGGTGGATTATGGGGAATTTTGAAACCTCTCCCCTTATTTATGGTGCGGTGGATTAAAGGGGTACAGCCTCTCCCATGTTATGTGGGTGGATTATAGAACTAAAACCTCTCCCATATTTATGGTGGAGTGGATAAAGGGGTACAGAAACCTCTTCCATATTTATGGGGGTTGGATTAAGGGGTACAGAAATCTCCCTTATTTATGGGGGGTGGATTATGGGGTACAGAAACCACTCCCATATTTATGTTGGGTGGATTATAGGGCACAGAAACCTCTCCCATATTTATGTGGGGTGGATTATGGGGTACAGAAAGCTCTCCCATATTTGTGTGGGGTGGATTATGGTGTACAAAAACCTCTCCCATATTTATGGCTGGTGGACAAAGGGGTATAGAAACCTCTCCCATATTTATGGGGGTTGGATTAAGGGGTACAGAAACGTCTCCCATATTTATGGGGGGTGGATTATGAGGTACAGAAATCTCTCCCATATTTATGTCGGGTGGATTATGGGGTACAGAAACCTCTCCCATATTTATGTCGGGTGGATTATGGGGTACAGAAACCTCTCCCATATTTATGTCTGGTGGATTATGGGGTACAGAAACCTCTCCCATATTCATGGGGGGTGGATTAAGGGGTACAAAAACTTCTCCCATATTTATGTGGGAGGATTATGGGGTACTAAAATCTCTCCCATATTTATAGCGGGTGGATAAAGCGGTACAGAAACCTCTCCCATATATATTGGGGTTGGATTAAAGGGAACAGAAACCTCTCCCATATTTAGGGGGGGGTGGATTATTGGGTGCAGAAACCTCTCCCATATTTATGGGGGTGGATTATGGGGTACAGAAACCTCTCCCATATTTATGTCGGGTGGATTAAGGGGTACAGAAACCTGTCCCATATTTTTGGGGGTGGATTATGGGGTACAGAAACCTCTCCCATATTTATGTCGGGTGGATTATAGGGTACAGAAACCTCCCCGATATTTATGTGGGGTGGATTATGGGGTACAGAAACCTCTACCATATTT
>NW_024743827.1:0-9537 GCF_018991925.1 Homarus americanus | reverse complement strand
GAGTATAACAAAGCCCCCCTGATCGAATATTACAAAGTGCCCTGATTAAGTATAACAAAGTCCCCTGATCGAGTATAACAAAGTCCCCTGGTCGAGTATAACAAAGGCCCCTGATGGAGCATAACAAAGACCATGATGGAGTATAACAAATGTCCCCTGATCGGGGAAAACAAAGCCTCCTGATCGAGTATAACAAAGTCCCCTGATCGAGTGTAACAAAGCACCCTGGTGGAGAATAACAAAGCCCCCTGATCGAGTATAACAAAGTTCCCTGATCGAGTATAACAAAGTCCCCTGATCGAGTATAATAATGCCCCCTTACCGAGTATAACAAAGTCCCCGGATAGAGTATATCAAACCCCCCTGGTCGAGTATAATAAAGGCCCTGATCGAGTATAACAAAGTCTCATGATCGAGTATAACAAATTCCCCTGGTTCGAGTATAACAAAAGCCCCTGATATAGTATAACAAAGGCCCCTAATCGAGCATAACACAGGCCCCTGGTCGAGTATAACAAAGCCCCCTGATCAGGTATAACAAAGTCGCCTGATCGAGAATAACAAAGGCCCCTAATCGAGTCTAACAAAGTCCCCTGATCGAGTTTAGCAAAGGCCCTTGATCGCGTATAACAAAGGCCCGTCATCGAGTATAACAAAGTCCCCAAATCGAATATAACAAAGCCCCTGATCGAGTATAACAAAGTCCCCTGATTGAATATAACAATGGCCCATGATTGAGTATAACAAAGGCCCCTCATCGAGTATAACAAAGGCCCCTCATCGAGTCTAACAAAGTCCCCTGATCGATTATGACAAAGTCCACTTATCGAGCATAACAGCGCCCTCTTCGAGCATAACAACAAAACCCCGCCTCATCGAATACAAAGTCCCCTGATCAAGTATAACAAAGTTCCGTGATCGAGTATAACAAAGTCCCCATCGATTATAACAAAGCTCTCTGATCGAGTATAACAAACTCCCCTGATCTAGTATAACAAAATCCCGTGAGTATAGCAAAGGCCCTGATCGAGTATAACAAAGGCCCCGGTTGAGTATATAACAAAGCCTCTCATCGAATTTAACAACGTCCCCTGATCGAGTATAACACTTCGCCTTATTGAGTATAACATATCCCCTGATCGAGTATATAACAAAGTCCTTCTATCGGTGCTAAACAAAGGCTCGGTCGAGTATAACAAAGCCCCTCTCTGATCGTGTATAACAAAGTCCCCTGATCTAGTATAACAAAGTCCCATGGTCGAGTATAACAAAGTCACTTCATCGAGTATAACTAAGGCCCCTGATCGAGCATAACAAAGGTCCCCGTTTGAGTACAACAAAGCCTCCTGATCGAGTATAACAAAGTCCCCTGATCGAGTATAACACATCCCCTGATCGAGTATAACATATCACCTGATCGTGTACATCAAAGTTCCCTGGTCGAGTATAGTAATGTCCCCTGATCGAGTATAACAAAGCCCCCTGATTGAGTATAACAAAGTCCTCTGATCGAGTATAACAAAGTCCCCTGATCGAGTGTAACAAAGGTCCTTGATCGAGTATAATAAAGGCACCTGATCGAGTATAACAAAATCCCGTGATCGAGTATAACACATCCCCGATTGAGTATATAACATATCCCCTGGATCGTAAAAACAAAGTCCCTGATCGAGTATAACAAAGGCCCTTGATCGAGAATAAGAAAGTCCCCTAATTGAGTATAACAAAGTCCCCTTATCGAGAATAACAAAGTCCCCTGATCGAGTATAACAAAGTTCCCTGGTCGAGTATAACAAAATCCCCTAATCGAATATAACAATGCCCCTGATCGAGTACAACAAAGGCCACTGGTCGCGCATAACAAAGGACCCTGATCGACTATAACACATCCCCTGATCGAGTATAACATATCCCCTGATCGTGTATAACAAAGTTCTCTGGTCGAGTATAGTAATGTCCCCTGATCGAGTTTGACAATGCCTCCTGATCGAGTATAACAAAGTCCCCTGGTCGAGTATATCAAAGTCCCCTGATCGAGTATAACAAGGTCTTCTGATCGAGGATTACAAAGTCCCCTGATCGAGTATAACAAAGGTCCTTGATCGAGTATAATAAAGGCCCCTGATCGAGTAAAACAAAGTCCCGTGATCGAGTATAACAAAGTCCCCTCATCGAGTATAACAAAGTCCTCTGATCGAGTATAACAAAGTCCATCTGATCGAGTATAAAAAGCCCCCTGGTCGAGTATAACAAAGTCCGCTGGTCGAATAAAAGAAAGTCACCTGATCGGTTATAACAAAGTCCCCTGATCGAGTATAACAAAGTCCCCTTATGGAGAATAACAAAGTTCCCTGATCGAGTATAACAAACCCCCCTGATCGAGTATAGCAAACCCCATGATCGAGTATAAAAAAGTCCCCAATCGAATATAACAAAGCCCCCATCGAGTATAACAAAGGCCACTGGTCGAGCATAAGAAAGGACCCTGGTCGAGTATAACAAAGCCCCCTCATCGAGTATAATAAAGGCCCTGATCGAGTATAACAAAGTCTCATGATCGAGAATAACAAAGTCCCCTGATCTAGTATAACAAAATCCCGTGATCGAGTATAGCAAGGGCCCTTGATCGAGTATAACAAATGCCCCTCATCGAGTATAACAAAGTCCCCTAATCGAATATAACAAAGTCCCCTAATCGAATATAACAATGCCTCCTGATCGAGTATAACAAAGACCCCTTATCGAGCATAACAAAGGCCCCTGTTCGAGTATAACAAAGCCCCCCTGATCGAATATTACAAAGTCCGCTGATCGAGTATAACATAGTCCCCTGATCGAGGATAACAAAGCCCCTGATCGAGTATAACAAAGTCCCCTGATCGAGTATAACAAAGCATCCTGTCGAGTATAACAAAGCCCCTCACGAGTATAACAAAGTGCCCTTATCGAGCATAACAAAGGCCCCTGGTCGAGTATAACAAAGTCCCCTGATCGAGTATAACAAAGCATCCTGGTCGAGTATAACAAAGCCCCCTCATCGAGTATAACAAAGTCCCCTTATCGAGCATAACAAAGGCCCCTGGTCGAGTATAACAAAGACCATGATGGAGTATAACAAAGTCCCCTGATCGAGGAAAACAAAGCCCCCTGATCGAGTATAACAAACTCCCCTGATCGAGTATAACAAAGCACCCTGGTCGAGTATAACAAAGGCCCCTGATGGAGTATAACAAAGACCATGATGGAGTATAACAAAGTCCCCTGATCGAGGAAAACAAAGCCCCCTGATCGAGTATAACAAACTCCCCTGATCGAGTATAACAAAGCACCCTGGTCGAGTATAACAAAGCCCCCTGATCGAGTATAACAAAGTCCCCTGATCGAATATAACAAAGTCCTTTGATTGAATATAATAAAGCCCCCTTTCCGAGTATAACAAAGTCCCCTGATCGAGAATATCAAACCCCCCCTGGTCGAGTATAATAAAGGCCCTGATCGAGTATAACAAAGTCTCATGATCGAGTATAACAAATTCCCCTGGTTCGAGTATAACAAAAGCCCCTGATAGAGTATATCAAAGCCCTCTGATCGAGCATAACAAAGGCCCCTGGTCGCGAATAACAAAGGCCCCTGATCGAGTATAACAAAGTCCCTTCATCGGGAATAATAAAGGCCCCTAATCGAGTCTAACAAAGTCCCTTGATCGAGTTTAGCAAAGGCCCTTGATCGCGTATAACAAATGCCCCTCATCGAGTATAACAAAGTCCCCTTATCGAATATAACAAAGCCCCCTGATCGAGTATAACAAAGTCCCCTGGTTGAATATAACAATGGCCGTTGATTGAGTATAACAAAGGCCCCTCATCGAGTATAACAGGGGCCCCTCATCGAGTCTAACAAAGTCCCCTGATCGATTATGACAAAGGCCCTTGATCGAGTAAAACAAAGCCCAATCATCGAGTATAACAAAGTCCCCTAATCGAGTATAACAAAGTCCCCTGGTCGAGGAAAACAAAGCTCCCTGATCGAGTATAACAAAGTCCCCTGATTGAGTATAACAAAGTCCCCTGGTTGACCATAACAAAGGCCCCTGGTCGAGTATAACAAAGTCCCCTAATCGAATATAACAAAGCCCCCTGGTCGAGTATAACAAAGGCCACTGGTCGAGCATAACAAAGGACCCTGGTAGAGTATAACAAAGCCCCCCTGATCGAATATTACAAAATCCAGTGATCAAGTATAACAAAGTCCCCTGATCGAGTATAACAAAGTCCCCTGGTCGAGTATAACAAAGGCCCCTGATGGAGTATAACAAAGTCCCCTAATCGAGTATAACAAAGTCCCCTGGTCGAGGAAAACAAAGCTCCCTCATCGAGTATAACAAAGTCCCCTGATTGAGTTTAACAAAGTCCCCTGGTTGACCATAACAAAGGCTCCTGGTCGAGTATAACAAAGTCCCTTAATCGAATATAGCAGAGCCCCCTGGTCGAGTATAACAAAGGCCCCTGATGGAGTATAACAAAGTCCCCTGATCGAGTATATCAAAGCCCCCTGATCGAGTATAAGAAAGTCCCCTGATCGAGTATAACAAAGTCCTCTGGTCGAGCATAACAAAGGCCCATGATCGAGTATAACAAAGTCCCCTGATCGAGTATAACAAAGTCCCCTTATCGAGCATAACAATGGCCCCTGGTCGAGTATAACAAAGCCCCCCTGATCGAATATTACAAATTCCAGTGATCAAGTATAACAAAGTCCCCTGATCGAGTAAAACATTAAACTAACTTCATATGGTGTTAAACTAACTTCAAAAGGCGTTAAACTAACTTTAAATGGCATTAAACTAACTTCAAATGTCATTAAACTAACTTCAAAAGGCGTTAAACTAAGTTTAGATGGCATTAAACTAACTTCAAATCGCGTTAAACTAACTTTTAATGGCGTTGAACTAATTGCAAATGACGTTAAATTAACTTCAAATGGCGTTAAACTAACTTGAAATGACGTATAACTAACTTTAAATGGCGTTAAACTAACTTTAAATGGCATTAAAATAACTTCAAATGGTGTTTAACTAACGTCAAAAGGTGTTGAACTAACTTTAAATGGCATTAAACTAACTTGAAATGGTGTTAAACTAACTGTAAATAGCGTTAAACGTGCTTGAAATGGCAGTAAACGTTCTTCAAATGGCCTTAAACTAACTTTAAATTGCATAAACAAACTTCAAATAGCGTGAAACAAACGTTAAATAGCGTTAAATGCGTTAAAAATTTCGTTAAACTAACTTCAAATGGCAATAAACTAACTTCAAATGGTGTTAAGCTAACTTTAAATGGCGTAAAACTAACTGCAAATGACGTTAAACTAACTTCAAATGGCGTTAAACTAATTTCAAATGATATTAAACTAACTTCAAATGGCGTTAAACTAACTTTAAATAGCGTTCAACTAACATTAAATAGCATTCAACTAACTTTAAATGGCATTAATTAAACTTTAAACGGCATTAAACTAACTTCAAATGGTGTTCACCTAACTTTAAATGGCGTTCAACTTACTTTAAATGGCATTGAACGAACTTTAAATGGCGTTAAACTAACTTCAAATGGCGTTAAACTAACTTCAAATGGTGTTAAACAAACTTCAACTGGTGTTAAACTAACTTCAAAGGCGTTAAACTAACTTCAAATTACGCTAAACTGAATTCAAATGGCGCTAAACTAACTTTAAATGGCATTAAACTAACTTTAAATGGCATTAAACTAACTTAAAATGGCGTTAAACTAACAGTAAATGGCGTTAAACGTGCTTGAAATGGCAGTGAACGTTATTCAAATGGCGTTAAAATAACTTCAAATGGCGTTAAACTAACTTTAAATTCCATAAACAAACTTCAAATAGCGTGAAACAAACGTTAAGTAGCGTTAAATGCGTTTCAAATTTCGTTAAACTAACTTCAAATGGCATTAAACTAACTTCAAATGGTGTTAAGCTAACTTTAAATGGCGTTAAACTAACTGCAAATGACGTTAAACTAACTTCAAATGGCGTTAAACTAACTTCAAATGGCATTAAACTAACTTCAAATGAGGGGCCTTTGTTATACTCAATCATGGGCCATTGTTATATTCAACCAGGGGACTTTGATATACTCGATCAGGGGGCTTTTTTATATTCGATTAGGGGACTTTGTTATACTCGATGAGGGGCATTTGTTATACGCGATCAAGGGCCTTTGCTAAACTCGATCAGGGGACTTTGTTAGATTCGATTAGGGGCCTTTGTTATTCTCGATCAGGGGACTTTGTTATACCTGATCAGAGGGCTTTGTTATACTCGACCAGGGGCCTTTGTTATGCTCGATGAGGGGCCTTTGTTATGCTCGATCAGGGGCCTTTGTTATACTATATCAGGGGCTTTTGTTATACTCAAACCAGGGGAATTTGTTATACTCGATCATGAGACTTTGTTATACTCGATCAGGGCCTTTATTATACTCGACCAGGGGGATTTCATATACTCGATCAGGGGACTTTGTTATACCCGGTAAGGGGGCTTTGTTATACTCGATCAGGGGACTTTGTTATACTCGATCAGAGGACTTTGTTATACTCGATCAGGGGGCTTTGTTATACTCTTGAGGGGACTTTGTTATACTCGATCAGGAGGCTTTGTTTTCCTCGATCAGGTGACATTTGTTATTTCTCCATCTTGGTCTTTGTTATACTCCATGAGGGGCCTTTGTTATAATCGACAAGGGGAATTTGTTATATTCGATCAGGGGACTTTGTTATACTTAATCAGGGGACTTTGTAATATTCGATCAGGGTGGCTTTGTTATAATCGACCAGGGGCCTTTGTTATGCTCGATAAGGGGACTTTATTATACTCGATCAGGGGCCTTTGTTATACTCAATTAGGGAACATTACTCTACTCGACTAGGGAACTTTGTTATACACGATTAGGGGATATGTTATACTCGATGAGGGGATGTTTTATACTCGATGAGGGGCCTTTGATATACTCAATCAGGGAACTTTGTTATACTCGATCAGAGGGCTTTGTTTTCCTCGATCAGGGGACTTTGTTATACTCCATCAGGGTCTTTGTTATACTCCATTAGGGGCCTTTGTTATACTCCATCAGGGACTTTGTTAAACTTGATCAGGGGACTTTGCATTATTTGATCAGGGGGGCTTTATTATGCTCGACCAGGGGCCTTTGTTATGCTCGATAAGGGGACTTTGTTATCCTCGATCAGGAGGCTTTGTTATACTCAACAGGGGGCCTTATGTTATACTCGATCAGGGGCCTTGGTTATACTCGACCAAAGGACTTTGTTATACTCGATCAGGGGAATTTGTTATACTCGACAAGGGGACTTTGTTATACTCGATCAGGGGAATTTGTTATACTCGACAAGGGGACTTTGTTATACTCGATATGGGGAATTTGTTATACTCGATCAGGAGACTTTGTTATACTCGATCAGGGTGATTTTGTTATACTCGATTAGTGGACTTTTTTTTTACTTGATCACTGGACTTTGTAATATTCGTTCAGGGGGGCTTTGTTATACTCGACCAGGGGCCTTTGTTATGCTCGATAAGGGGACTTTGTTATACTCGATCAGGGCCTCGTTATTCTTCGATCAGGGGATCTTGTTTTACTCGACCAGGGGACTTTGTTAAACTCGATCAGGGGACTTTGTTATACTGATCAGGGAATTTGTTATACTCGACTAGGACTTGTTATACACGACCAGGGGACTTTGTTATACTCGATCAGAGGACTTGTTATAATTGATAGGGGACTTTGTTATACTCGATCACGGGACTTTGTTATACTTGGATCAGGGACTTTGTATTATGGATGAGGGGGGCTTGTTATGCCTCAAGAGGGCCTTTGTTATGCTCGATAAGTGGACTTTGTTATATTCGATAAGAGGAATTTGTTATTCTCGATCAGGGGCCTTGGTTATACTCGACCAGGGGACTTTGTTATACTCGACCAGGGGACATTGTTATACTCGATCAGGGGAATTTGTAATACTCGACCAGGGGACTTTGTTACACTCGATAAGGGGACTTGTTATGCCCGATGAGGGGCATTGGTTATACTCGACCAAAGGACTTTGTTATACTCGACAAAGGGACTTTGTTTTACTCGATCAGGGGACTTTGTTATACTTGATCACTGGACTTTGTAATATTCGATCAGGGGGGGCTTTGTTATACTCGACAAGGGGCCTTTGTTATGCTCGATAAGGGGACTTTGTTATAGTCGATCAAGGGACTTTGTTATACTCGATCATGGGCCTTTGTTATGCTCGACCAGAGGACTTTGTTATACTCGATCAGGGGACTTTCTTATACTCGATCAGGGGGCTTTGATATACTCGATCAGGGGACTTTGTTATACTCCATCAGGGGCCTTTGTTATACTCTCGACCAGGGGCTTTGTTATATTCGATTAGGGGACTTTGTTATACTCTCGACCAGGGCCTTTGTTATATCAACCAGGGACTTTGTTATACTCAATCAGGGACTTTTGTTATACCGATGAGGGAGCTTTGTTTTCTAATTAGGACTTTGTTATACCATTAGGGACTTTTGTTATACTCATCAGGGCCTTGTTATACTCGACCAGGGACTTTGTTATTATACTCGATCAGGGGACTTTGTTATACTTGATCACTGGATTTTGTAATATTCGATCAGGGGGGCTTTGTTATACTCTACCAGGGTCCTTTGTTATGCTCGACCAGTGGCATTTGTTATACTCGACCAGGGGGCTTTGTTATGGTCAATTAGGGGACTTTGTTATACTCAATCAGGGGACTTTGTTATACTCGATCAGGGAGCTTTGTTTTCCTCGACCAGGGAACTTTGTTATACTCGATTAGGGGACTTTGTTAGACTCGATGAGGGGCCCCTGTTATACTCGATGAGGGGCCTTTGTTATACTCAATCAACGGCCATTCTTATATTCAACCAGGGGACTTTGTTATACTCGATGAGGGGGCTTTGTTATATTCGATAAGGGGACTTTGTTATACTCGATGAAGGGCATTTGTTATACTCGATCAAGGGCCTTTGCTAAACTCGATCAAGGGACTTTGTTAGACTTGATTAGGGGCCTTTGTTATTCTCGATCAGGGGACTTTGTTATACTCGTTCAGGGGCCTTTGTTATTCGCGACCAGGGGCCTTTGTTATGCTCGATCAGAGGCCTTTGATATACTCTATTAGGGGCTTTGGTTATACTCGAACCAGGGGAATTTGTTATACTCGATCATGAGACTTTGTTATACTCGATCAGGGCCTTTATTATACTCGACCAGGGGGGTTTGATATTCTCGATCAGGGGACTTTGTTATTCTCGGAAAGGGGGCTTTATTATATTCAATCAGGGGACTTTGTTATATTCGATCAGGGGACTTTGTTATACTCGATCAGGGGGCTTTGTTATACTCGACCAGGGTGCTTTGTTATACTCGACCAGGGGCCTTTATTATGCTCGATAAGGGGACTT
>NW_024743826.1:0-19246 GCF_018991925.1 Homarus americanus | reverse complement strand
AATATAATTTACATTGCTGGAATTCTTACAATTTGATGATCATTTTGAATATAAGCATCATAGATTTTGCATTAACATACAAATTTTAGATCTAATGTAAGTATTTTGTTTACTCTGAGTAAATATGTTATCTTTGTGCAAAATATATGACATTTATATTCAAAATATTCCTGGTCTTACAAGAATCCAGCAATGTCAATTATATTATCTAACTTTAGTCTGAGGTATTATTTATTACTAAAAGGTAAATATTCTGGTTTTCCCCACATTATCTGGTAGGGAGGGTTGGTGGGGATGGGGGAGGGAGGACCGACTGACCATCTGGCGCAGTTGGAAGAGGGGGAAGCAAGGTAGGTACTTTGATTGACAGATAGTGTTGTGAAGAATATTTTTTTTATTAACTGAAGATATTTGTTTTAGCTCATAAAATTCATACAAATTACCGCCAGAATATAATTTACATTGCTGGAATTCTTACAATTTGATGATCATTTTGAATATAAACATCATAGATTTTGCATTAGACATACAAATTTAGATCTAATGTAAGTATTTTGTTTACTCTGAGTAAATATATAGTTATCTTTTTGTGCAAAATATATGACATTTATATTCAAAATATTCCTGGTCTTACAAGAATCCAGCAATGTCAAATATATTATCCTAACTTTAGTTTGAGGTATTATTTATAACTACAGTTGTACTTATAGCGTCAATTGAACCCAGAACCATTAAGTGAAAACCATGATTAAATGAATAACAGAACATATGGTATTAATTCCAATAGAACACCACCCCCAAACTCCCTAAAAGCACTGCTGAAAGCACATACCTATGTTGTAGTAAAAATAACATCTTAATTTTATGATGGTACATGCACACAATTAATATAAGAGAAATAATACAGTCCTAAGTTAATGTCCATTCAAATAATGGACTCAACTCCTCCCCTCTTCTCCTACTCACTGGCTCTTCCCTCTGAAATTTTTTGGGGAAAACCAGGTATAGTAATAAATAATTCCTCAAACTAAGTTAGATAATATAATTGACATTGCTGGATTCCTTGAAGACCAGGAATATTGAATATAAATGTCATATATTTTCAAAATAACATAATTACCTGAGAGAACAATTTTTATCTAAAATTGTATATTTATCACAAAATATATATTGTTTATATTCAAAATGATCACCAAATTATGAAATTCCAGCAATGTAAATTATATTCTGGCCGGATAATTTGTATGAATTTTATGACTAAAACAAATATCTACAGTTAATAAAAAAAAAAATATTCTTCAACACTATCTGTCAATCAAAGTACCCCACCTTGCCTCCTCTTCCAAACCGGTGATCCCCAACACCTCCCCCCACCAATCCTCCATTCAAAAGAGTTTAACATTTAGTATTAAATAATACCTCAGATTAAGTTAGATAATATAATTGACATTGCTGGATTCCTTGTAAGACCAGGAATATTTTGAATATAAATGTCATATATTTTGGACAAAAGATAACATAATTACTCTGAGAACAATTTTATCTAAAATTGTATGTTTAATACAAAAATATGTTGTTTATATTCAAATGATCACCAAATTATAAAATTCCAGCAATGTAAATTATATTCTATTTAAGTTTATGAGCTAAAACAAATACTTCAGTTAAAAAAAAATTTCAGATAACCAGATGGTCAGTCGGTCGGTCGGTCCTCCCTCCCCCCACCCCCCACCAACCGTCCCAAGGAGATGTGTGATAACCACTAAATTTCAATAAATAATAATTTCAAGTTAGGATAATATAATTGACATTGCTGGATTCCTTGTAAGACTGAGGAATATTTTGAATATAAATGTCATATATTTTTGGACAAAGATAACATAATTACCTAGAGAACAATTTTTTCTAAAAATTGTATGTTTATCTAGCAAAATATATTTGTTTATATTCAAAATAATCCCAAATTATAAAATTCTAGCAATGAAATTATAATCTAGCTGGGTAATTTGTATGAATTTTATGAGCTAAAACAGGCAGTCAGGCAGGGTGGCGGGTGGGGTGGTGCGAATCTAAAATAGCTCTCGAGCCGACACACTCAAACATTGCGTGAAAAATCCGCGTTAAGTGAAAGTTCAGCTTTGGCAAGGCACCGCGTATATGCGAAAAGCCGCTAAGTGAAAGCGCGTTAAGCGGGTAATACTGTATACCTTAAAATCTAGTGGTTTCTCCCCAAAATTTCTAAAGAGGAAGAGCCAGCGGGTAGTGAGAAGAGGAGGGAGTGGAGTCCATTATTTGAATGGACATACTTGGCATTGTATTTCTATTTCTCTTAAGTATTAATAGTGTGCATGTACCATCATAAAATTAGATGTTATTTTTACTAGAACATAGGTATTGTGTTGGCATGGAGTTGAGGTCAGCGGTCTCTATTTCATTTAATCCTGTGTATGTTGTTTCTTCCGTGTTTCTCACTTTCTCATGATTACCCTGTGGGTTGAATACTGCGAAAGTGAGGGTTCACTGTACATATACATAACTTTCTTCATTTATTTCAACTCATTTACATGCACACAACATCCTAAATAGTGATCTCGGTTAACATAACACAATCGTTCCGAGAAAAGTCGTTCATTGAAACTATTGTTTCAATGAAATTAGGTAATGGTTCCCAGCTCTAAAATTACATGCAAAGTAAAAAAAAAGTAAAGTACACTCTTTGAGGTGTATATGTAGAAGGCTCCTGGTTTGATGATGATGATGGAATTAGAAGTGGGGGTGGAGGAGAAGGGAGAAGAGAAGGAAGTGGGGGTGGAAGAGAAGCATGCTTGATGCCATCATTTCACCCATAAATTTTTGTTCACTAGGTGTTCAAGGTTATTTTCTTTAAATCAACATGCACTATATATTGTCAATATGTTAAATAAATTTCAGAAAGACCAATAATTGTATTGTAAAACGTAAAACTATTCTGTGTTCAAGAGACCCACAAGCAAGATCTTTCCTCCACTGAACAGAGATACAAACTG
Source organism: Homarus americanus (assembly GCF_018991925.1). Taxonomy (NCBI): domain Eukaryota; kingdom Metazoa; phylum Arthropoda; class Malacostraca; order Decapoda; family Nephropidae; genus Homarus; species Homarus americanus. The sequence continues at coordinate 16,220 of NW_024743826.1, read as the reverse complement.
AGGCCTTGGTGGTGAGTGAAGTGGCATTGAACACCAAAAACTAGTTCCCTGTACTGCAATTATGTTAAATAAGTTAATTATAAAAAATTTTAGTATAAAATTGATTAAATAGTACAACCATTACTCCAATTTTAATGATAAGCCCTAGAACCTTCTGTGGCGGACTAATCTTCCAGCTGGTGAGCAAGCCAAAGCATAGTCGAAACATTTTCGTAAAATTTCGATTAACGAAATGAAGATTCTTAAGGAAGGTAATTCGTTAACGAAATTTGTTAACGAGGACCACTGTACATGTAAAAAATAAAATAATAGTCTAAGGCAAAGCTGGCCTCGAATAACGACATTAATGTGTCCTCCAATATTGCAGTGTAAGGTGAATAAATCCTCATAGATATAATTAATTAAAATAAAGCAATAATGAGATGTGTTCCAAGGTGACCTTTTCATATCTTTGTGGCTTTACCTCTTTTCCCAAAACAATACAATTAATGAAAACTGCAAACTATATTCTTTAAATAATGTTCTCAATGCACCTTATACAATATAAATGATAATAATAATATGGTCACTAAAGCGGAGTTGGGACGCCATTGTTTTTTAGTGTTTACAGCGAGTCAAAACTATAGTTCTACATGAAAAAATGAAGAAAATAAGATCCTGGTTGTAGCTGTAGTAAATTTAATGTAAAAATTACTATACAGTCAACCCTCACTACAGCGGTCTAACTACAGCGCTTCCACGTTTATATCTGGTACCGTGCCAACCGGATGCTCACTTTCCACCAGAGGTGTGTACCGCAGTGGCGGTTGCGGCAGGGTCGCGCCAAGGTAGCCCAGTCATCAAAACATTTCTGAGTTCTTCACCCGCCACCCCTACAGCGGCCCAAGTCAGTGATAGTGATAATGATAGTGAGGATATGGACTTCTATGGACTTTGAGGTTTAACAAAGAGGCCCTGCAAGCCTCTGTGGTGGATAGTGATACAATTGATACAAGTGATACAGGTGAGGCCAATAATCTGCCCTCTGCCTCGAACCAACCGCCCATCCCGTGTGCCCAGCTGTCTTTTCTAATGTAAGTGTTAAAAAACCTAGTATTATTGATATTTCTCTTAATTATTAATTGTGTGTGCATACCATCATAAAACTAAGAAGTTATTTTTACTACAGTAGAGTATTGTGTCTGAAAAAGTGGAGTTTGGGGTCGGCCCGGCTCTATTTCAATTAATCCCATATGTTATGTTGTTCACTTTACGCGTTTCTCCTTTACAGAGCACGCCGTGGTTTGAATTGACAGTGCAAAGTGAGGTTCACTGTACAGTGACCTCGGTTAACGAACTCAATCCGTTCCAGAAGGTGTTTGTTAACCGAAAAGTTCGTTAACCGAAATTCAACAAAAATGGTAGAAAAGTTCACTTACTTTGAGGTGTGTATGTAGAAGGCTCCTGGATGATGATGATGATGATGATGATGATGATGATGATGATGATGATGATGATGATGATGATGATGATGATGGGAATTAGAATGGGGGTGGAGGAGGGAAGAAGAAGGCATTGAGATTGGAAGAGATACCCCTTGGCACCATTTCACCATAAAATCTTAGTTCTCTTGGTGTATTTCAAGATTATTTTCTGTAAATCAACACTGCACTGCATTATATATTGTCAATATGTAAAATAAATTTCAAAATGACCAATAATTTTGTAGGAAGCATGAAAAAAAGCGTTTGGTTGAAGAGAGTCTCAAGCAAGATGTTACCTCCAGTGAAAACAGAGAGCTAACTCCTGTTTGCTGTGTTAAGAGGCTGGATGCAGCGCATTAAACTAGTCACTTTACCTTCAATTATGTTCAATAATTGTTTAAATGCCTTCCATAAGGATCTTCAATTCAGTTACGAAAAAAAATGGGTTACAAGGTTCTTACAACCGACCTCAACATGTTTTTAAACGTACTGACCGGGCAACCAGCTTTAGTATCAGTCGCCAATACATTAATCGGTTTGGGCTTAATTCCTTACTATTTAGTAAATACCAAAAGTTTATACTATTCAATAATTTTAAAAGTTTAATATTCAATTTTTAGTCATTTTAACAATTATTGAACATAATTGAAGTAAAGTGACTAGTCTAATGCGGCATCCAGCCTTAACACAGAAAAATACACACCTCAAAGTAAGTGAACTTTTCTCCATTTTTGTTGAATTTAGGAAATTTTGGTGAGTTGGAACCATTACCCAAAACCCATTGAAACAATGGTTTCGGTTAACTAACTTTTCGGTTAACGAACTTTTCGAACTGAACGACCTTCTGGAACGGATTGAGTTCGTTAACGGAGGGTCACTGTAAATTCCTTGTCCTTCAGAATAGTGGATATGGTGAAGTGTGAGAAACCTAGGTCCGCGTGAGATTGTTGCTACAGTCTTTCCATTCTCATACTGTGTTATTATCTTCATTTTCATCTCAAAAGTAATGCCTGTCTCCTTTCTTTTTGGAGCACCACAACTTTCTCACTTTTCGCTTTCCAGTCATTATAAAGTCAATTAAATACTGATAACGAAAGTTCACAGCGCGATCAGTATATAGATCGATAACTGGCACACCAACTAACTGCTCTACTGAGTGAGTACTGCAGCTCTCGCCAGGGACAAACGATTCGGTATAGAAAATGCATCATTTGAAAATATTTTTTGATCAGCGACTGCAGCGGTCGTATGTCCTGACGGTTAAGTAGTACCTGGACGAAAGTCCAAGCAGTGAAGTCGGGACTACCTGTATTCGAAATGAACAATACAATTCATTAATACGTAAAATATTAAAACACACAAGAGGATAAGAGGCGACATTGTTGTCAGTATTTACACCAATTTATACATTGCTGGAATTTTATAAGATAGTGATTAATTTGAATATAAACAAGCTATAATTTGCATAAGACATACAAATTTTAGATCTAATTTAAGAATTTTATTGAGCAAAAATTTTATCTTTTGTGCAAAATATATGACGTTTATATTCAAATTATTCGATTCTTGCAAGGAATCCAGCAATGCAAATCATATTCTCTAACTTTAGTCTGAGATATTATATAAGATTAAAACTGTAAGCCTAGTGAAAACCCCCAAACCTTTCTTGGGAAGGGTAGGAGGGAAGGAGGGGTGACAGTGACATGTTTGACAGTTAGGCCTGTGGTGTGAAGTATTTAATTGTTAATTTATGTCCTTTAGATTGAGTTTTTGTTTTTGCTTATAAAATTTAATAAAGTGACCGGGGTAATTTAATTTGCATTGCTGGAATTCTTATAAGATAGAGATTAATTTGAATGTAAACATGCCATAGTTTGCACTAGACAAAATTTTAGTAATCATTTGTACATTATTTTGATTACATGTACAGTACAGCTTTGCCCTTAGGACAGTGTGTGCATGTAAATGAGTTTAAATAAATGAATAAAGTTGCATATATCGAGCCAAAAATAATAGTTGAAAAACATTATGTAGACAGAGCGGATGGCTAAATTTTAGAATGACTAATAATTTTAATACAGTGGTCCCTGGTTAACGAACACAATCCGTTCCAGCAGGTTGTTCGTTAACAGAATCTTGAAACCATTGTTTCAATGGGTTTTGAGGTAATGGTTCCAGCTCACCGAAATTGCCTAAATTCAACAGAAATGGTAGAAAAGTTCACTTACTTTGAGGTGTGTAATGTAGAAGGCTCCTGGATGATGATTATGATGATGGGAATTAGAATGGGGGTGGAGGAGAAGAGGAAGAGAAGGCATTGGGGTGGAAGAGAAGTCACCCCATGGCACCATTTCACCCATAAAATTTTAGTTCTCTTGGTGTATTTCAAGATTATTTTCTGTAAATCAACACTGCACTGCATTATATATTGTCAATATGTAAAATATATTTCAAAATGACCAATAATTTTGGAAACAGAAAAAAAAGCGTTTAGTTGAAGAGAGTCTCAAGCAAGATGTTACCTCCAGTGAAAACAGAGATACTAACGCCTGTTTGCTGTGTTAAGAAGGCTGGATGCCGCGCATTAAACTAGTCACTTTACCTTCAATTATGTTCAATAATTGTTAAAATGACTAAAATTGAATATTAAACTTTAAAATTATTGAATAGTATAAACTTCTTGATATTTAAAATAGTAAGGAATTTAAGCCCTGAACCGATTAATGTATTGGCGGACTAATACTAAAGCTGGTTGACCGCCAGTGCAAGTGAAAACATGTTGAGGTCGGTTCGTAAGAATTCGTTAACCAAATTTTTGTTACGCTAACTGAATTTAAGAATCTTAAGAGCAGTTAAATCGCTAGAGGACCACTGTACTGTATAAAAATGCACAAATATTAAAGAGCACAATTTTCTTGATATTTACTCAATGGAAACAATGTAAACATAGAAGAGATTACTGAATTGGCTGAGTACCTCCCTCAGATTATAAGCTGATGTTCAAAAAAAACGTGATTCAGGATTTTGTTAATCAAATTTTTTGATTAACCGAATTGAAGATTCTTATGGAAGATAATCGTTAACATTTCGTTAACCGAGGGGCCCTGCCGAATTCAATGACCTGTAAGTGGGCTATTCCACGGACAAAAAAAAAAAAAAATCCATTCTTACACAGATGATTATACTATTCACCCTTCTTCCATTTTCCCCTTCCCTAATTCTCAAACTAGATCTGTTTCTAGAGCTGATATTACATTTATCAATGAGGATCTGGACTGCATCTCAGAATGGGGGTAGATTCTTGGTTAAATTCAATACAGTAATTCAAGATTTATTGTTGTTTTGGTACTACCTGTACCTTGCTAAAGTTTGGACACCAAAAAATCGTTTAACGCCCCAGTGATCCGACATTACGCTGTTTTATGTCATCACAGACTACTTTCTAAGGCGAGATCACCCGGCTTTCTGGTCATGTCTGCTCGTCTCTATGGCTCGCCACCTCCTCCGCCTCCAGCCATACTCCTCCTCCGCCATCATCCATCTCTCTGCTTCACTACCCACCACACGCTGACCTCACCACCTCCCATCGGTGATTACCAATACAAACTTAGTAGTTGTATGTGATGATTTTCTGTATATGTAATGTATTTCATGGGGCAAAGGAGGCTCAGGAAAGTAACTCCCATATTTTATCTATTTCTTATGGGGAATACTGATCCGCTTAATACCAGATAATGTCGCATGAACGTAACCCGACAAGTGAGGACTTACTGTAGTAATAAAACTCAGTATTTAACAATTACACTTTCCAAATTAGATGATCTCCCACCAGTCACATTTCAGGATGCAATAATTCCTAATGCTAAAATAGATATGCTAGGCATCACCATTTCCTCTAATATGTCATAGAAGCCACACATCCACAAGATTGCTAAAGCTGCCCCCAAAAGCTGGGAATGTGTAGCTACTTCACCCCTGAGCAGTTGCTTGAAGCATATAAGGGATTCATTCCTAACTTGGTACTGCTCTCATATCTGGGGTGGCTCTTCTCAACTGTTAGATAGGTGGAATCAAAGGCATTTTCGTCTTATTACACTCCTCCTTTAGTTGATAATCTTTCTTTCCCTTTTCGCCGCAATGCACCACTGGCGAGGCCGTGGCCTTTAACACTCGTCTTGCCTGCGGTGCCCGTTTCTCTGTGGATGTCGGTCACACTACATAACCCGCTATAGTATATCCTTCTTTCCTCACTCAGCCAAATGTGGAATGCTTGGCCTTCTTCTGTGTTTCCATACGCATACAATCTGTCTCACTCTCAAAAAGCTGGTTTTTGGCATCTTCGAGATGTAGATTAATATAATTTTTTCTTTTCTATTTTAAAATTCTTTTTTACTCATTTTTCGCCCTAGGCCCTGTTGTGGGTCGATGACCGAGCCCGGATGGGGTATCCCCCCACCAAAAAAAAAAAATATCTTATAAGAACATGCTGAACCATACCTACCTGATGTAGCAAATTCTACATGATGGGAGTTTGTGTTGTCCACCCATGAACTAAACTTCCAATTTCTGCTTGTGCAACAAGTGAGATTACACTTAAGGCTTAACCAATGTATACAAAAAGCACAAATATTCACCCACCTTCAAAAGAGGAGGCATTTCCATAGTTTGTGAAAATCTTTGTTCAGGAGGTGTAAAATTTTCATATGACTGCAAATATTTACTTCCTCAATTTTATGTATAAGCAAAAGTCAGTTTTGTGTTTAATTTTAGACATATTCACTACACCACAGTTTTTGCCACGGAAAACCTTTCTACGAGTATTTTCCTTTCAATGTTATCCTGAAAAGAAAGAAAAGTATTATTTTTTGTTAACTAACATCAGAACTTGCATCTAGAATCAGGGATATTGAAAAGTGAATAATAATAATTAGCAGTAGAGCTACTTTGAAGAGAGTTGGTTGTTAAAGCATAACTTCCAACTAAGCATCTTACACACAGTACAGTACAATGGAGTCTTGATAATTTATGAAATAAAATTTGCATTCTTAAATTCAAGGGTGCCTCTGTCAACTACCTCTTTTTAAATTTATTGATCATGTATTATCATTTCATTGCTATAATTTGCCTTAGTAATAAGAAAAAAATATAATATAAACTATAAATAAGAAAACTTCTCTCCAGCTGAGTGCACATCCACTATTATATTAATACAACATTATGCAATTTCACCATAATTCCCATATTATTTAGGTTCAATTGATACCTGGTTAATAAAACATTATTGTAAAGTACAGTAATAAATTCTCAAAAAAAAATCCCAAACTCAACTCCAGATACATAAAGTATTTCAGTGATAAAAGTTACTTGCAATATTTTATTTCTAACTGCTCTAACCTCACTAAAGTTATACAGGAATACCCCAGTTATTGCAAGGGATGAGTACCTAAAAGTTTTACAATTAATGAAACCGCAAAAATCAAGGCAATTATCCTCATAACAATTAATATAAATAGGGGAAGAATTCTCAGACAGCAACTTTCACCACACAATTTTCAGTATGGTTATCAGAAAGAGTTGCATGTATACTGTAGTACCAGTAGATGAGGGATATATGACAATTATATTAATAAATAAAATACTGTAAAAGAATAAATATGTATTGCTATGGCAATAGTTTCACTATACACCGGAGACGGAGAGCTAAGATTCCACTACCATTCCATCATCCCACAATCGGGCAACTCCAACAGCTGTAAGAAATGTTCATCGTCATTATGTTTTGACCTTATGAAAATTGGGCATGCAACAGAGCAGAGAAGAAAAAACTATACGAAGGTATCTAACTGAAAATGAGAATTGAAAAATAACAACAAACAACTCACAGCACACACTAACGTGGGTCACTACCACCACGTCAACAACACTCACCAGCACCAACAGTCACTACCACCACCACATTTCTGTCACAACCACTACCTCAAACCATCCACCACCCTCATGACCACGACTACCTAACACTTCCCACCTCCAGTCCCATGAACCCCACTACCACACTACTGTGACCACCAGCGCACCATTACCACACTACTTTCACCACCACACTTAACACTCAAATGAACTAAATAATATATAAGTAATTTCATACACATAAAGGATCAGAGGCTGCTGGTGGTGGTGAGATCCTCCTCCTCCTCCGCCACCCCTACCACACATCCAAATGTAGTTTTGTAACTTTTATAATTCATATTTTTCCTATAATTTATTCAACTTAATCTATTTCATAATATATTCCTATAATAATAATCGATTTTAGGAACCGCATGATTAGTTCAGATTCATTCCAAATTAAAATTGTTTATTCATAAAAACAAAAATATGAATTAAGCCAAAATACAAATATTAATTAGGGTCACAGTACTGTATTGGGTGACTTGACAATGCATTAAGTCAGTACAGACATTCCCTGGCTTAACGGAAAGGTTCCATTCCTGGTCTCTTATCTGCAAGCCAAATTTTTGGGAAACCAAAAGACCCTGCCATAAGGTAACTATGTACTGTACCTTGTACTGAATCACAGATGGTGTCTCACAAGGATGAGCTCAGCCGATTTACGCATAATCCTCCACAATAGTGTTGTTACGCCACACACTAGTTAGTTACCTTCCGTAATAATAGAAACCTTTATGCCAACCCCAAAATTTTTTATAATAAGACTTATGGGAGGCATTCTGTATCCTGAATTTCTAAACTGAGTGTTCTGTAACCTGGGGAGTGTCTGTAATACAAACCACTAATCTGTTATTCGACGCTGGCTTCAGCTACAGTGCTGGCGATGCCATTAAATCTTTCACCCCTGACCTGGCCAGATGTAGAAGTATTTACAGACAAGTCCTGGTTCTGCTGAGGGACTGTTCAAGTGGCGTGCTGCTGCCCCGCCATGAGATAGATTGCCTCTAGTGATGCTGTTAAGACCAGTCTTCTGCTCTCAATGGTGAACACCCCATCACAATCCTGTCCGAGAATTTGTGCCGAGACAATTTACCAGTACTGTTGTCTCTGAACACCATACTGATCTGCATTGACCTGCACTTGTAAGTACAGCTAAAGAGATGACATACCCCCGTACTGAAAAATTGTTGACTAATCACGCCACTTCTGTTTCAACTTGGAGTAATAAGACAATGCAGAATGAAGCCGGCTAAGATTAATAGAGTTATGAACTTTGTGTTATGTCACTATGTTTAATAAATTGTAATTAAGATAAATAGTGTGAGACTAACTAATTATGTATCAGATGGATCACCATGTAATATTATGAACATCCTGAGGTTTTGACCACATCAATAAATACTGAATGCATCAAAGTGGTTTCAATCATTCCTTCGACTTCCGTTCCCCACCTAAATGCTCTAACCAAGCAAGCATAAATCCCTTAACCCAATTTCACTGCAAATGAGAGAATTTATGGGGATCTGATATTACATCGAGAGAATGAGGAGAAACTTCCTTTCCACAGACAATGTTTTTATCACTATTATTTATTTTTAATTACTACTCTATATTTTTCTTTTATTTTTTACATACTAAACAATTATGGAGGGTATAGACAGGAAGTAGGTGGAGTAGAGAGTAGTAGAGGCAGGGTGTGATGGGTAGAGGCAGGGTGATGGGTAGAGGCAGGTTGTGATGGGTAGAGGCAGGGTGATGGGTAGAGGCAGGTGTGATGGGTAGAGGCAGGGTGTGATGGGTAGAGGCATGTGATGGGTAGAGGCAGAGGGGTGTGATGGGGAAAGGAAGGGTTGATATGGTCACTACCCCAAAGGGCCACCTTGTCCTTTCCCCTTGTAACCAAGTGTATGGTGTATGTTTCATCATCACAAGAATATATTATACATAGAATATTAAATAATAGAAAGAAAATACAATATATGACTACAAAATTAAACGAAAAGCTAAATTAGTGATGGTGGTGTAGCAGTACCAGAGCAGACCGAGATGAATGACTCCAGCAATGTTGAAGAACTCAAGGATGCTTTAATTAGTGCTGTAACTTCACTCATTTCATACTTTCTAACTTACTTTCCTTTCACCTTCTTACATCATCAGAGACAATGGCCTTTCTACATCTCTATTACTACTATTACAGCAATGTTACCAGGACTTTAAATGTCACAGCAAAGCTTTCATCACTGCTTATTACGCCAACACAAGGAGAATCCAGTGACAATGACCCAGCCACTGTGGAGATTATGAAGATGAAGTCGCTTTACAAGTGTCTGCAGTCAATTCTGAAGGCTTTGAACCGACTAGCTCACCCCCCACCTGGCCCCCCATGGTCTTCAGAGCTTCCACTTCTCCAGTATTCGTGGAGACAGTGAGTATTGCATAATTAACTTCCTGACTTTCAAAATATTTATTTAATAATGTAGATGCAGTTTATGTGACATTGTGTGTCATTTTGGAAGGTTAAGTTGGTTACTCAAAGTCTTTCTAGAGTAAAGGTCTGGTGAGTCCAGTAATAGAGCGATTCTAACACATGATAAAGGAATTGCTTTGTGCAGATTTCTGATATGTATGTGTACCGGTATGATATACTGTACCCATACAAAATAAGACCCCACTGTATTGCTATGTGAAAGTGGTACACAGTATAATAAGGGTGACAAACAGTTACAGTTAATGGTAAAGGGTCTGGAGAGATACAAGGGCAGATCCAGGAATAGCAGAAGGGAGGGGGGGTCTGAGAAGGTGGGTGGGGGAACATGGGGGCACAGCGAGTCCACCCAGCAGACCAATAATCACGGGCATTTTGAGGCCATTTGGACTTGATATTAGGAGATATTCCAAGATAAATAGTAATTACTTTTTACAATACAAAATGACTGAGTACAATACTGTACTGTATTAAAGAAAAGTATTGAATTTTCTGATGAAAATTGGGGGTCTGAGCCCCAGGATCTGCCCCTGTGATATATATTGTATAAGAACTTATCAGATTCAAGGTATAAAATTGAAATTAGAAAACTTATTTATGTATTTCGATGAATAAAGTAACACAACAGAGTACTGGCAGAAAAGAATTACCCATAATACTAAAATATTGCAGTTAAAATAGAGCTATTCTAACATGTGGTCTCCAACTTTGTACAATCAATTTTATTCAGCCAAAATACATTAAACTTTCTCACAAAAGAGGTCTGTTCACAGTTTCATATCAGTAAAGTTTACTGTAGTATTTCTAAATACCTATTGCAATTTTCCTCATCTTCCTATTCTTTCCATTGTAAAAACATTATTTCTTGTGGATATTGTATAAACAAACTGCACAACTCTTTCCTGAAATTACTAAATTAGAAGTACAGTAGTAAATTTTTCAATATCCAGGCAGACCCTTATAACAGACATACAGTAGAAGTCCAAAACCCGACTGCTTGGGGATTGCTGGTCCCGATTTTTGATTTTCCGATTCTCAGGCAGTACTTTTAAAATTCAAATTTAAGGAGGAATAAAGAAGAGATAAACAGGTACATTTTTGATAGTTTATTCATTAGCAAATATAGCATGCTTCATTTACCAAAACGAGCAGTTTTAATGAAAAGCTGTGAATTCTAGAATTTTATTCTTGTCTTTTTTATATCATAAATTGTAGACTTTCCAATGTCGTATGTTTCATTAGACAGCATACCACACCACGCTCTAGTTTCTTAATTATTTCAAGTTTGTCACCAATTTCAACGTGTTCTTCTTTCTTTTCACACAACGAAGTTTATCTACTTTAGAGCCATTATTATGGGCTTGTAGAGTACTCTGTAAATGGAAAGAGTAAGACTCAAAATATTGTTATATTACAATGGTATTCTATTCATACTGTGCTTGATAATGCATTCACAGAAATGTAATATTTTTCGGAAATGGCGACGATTACAGTGGAAAGTGGGATAAACCGATCTAAAAACAATGACTCTCGCTTCGCTCAAAAGATGTTACCAAATCGTCGAATGGTTTAGTTAAAAACTGTTGTATTACAATAATATTCCCCCTAATTGACTTGAATAAATATTTGAATGGAAATATACAATATTTTTGTTGAAACTACCAGCGTTTCAGTGTAAAGTGTCGTATATATGGTAAACAAATTTGCCTTCGCACTCGTGTTTCAGAACGGCGAGCCTCAGTTTATAGGACATAAGAGTGGTTTTACTGAAGGTTTTGTTGTTCCATTACCCTCAAAAACGTGGGTCAAACTATAAATGAGGAATATCATAAATGCCGATTTCTTGGTCAAAAAATCAGGGATTGCCTATAAACGGTATGTTGTCACAGTTTGATTGCTTCGTTTCAAAGTGGCAACCACGTGGTCACTTGTTGTCGCTGTGCAGCTGTGGGCTCACGCATCATGCACAAAAGCCTGCTAAAAAATAAAATAAAAATCAGTTTTGAAAAGTCCGATTTCGGTGGTCCGTTTCTGGCATCCGGATTTTGGACTTTACTGTATGTTCTTGGGGAGAGTCCATCAAGCAGTCATTATTATAACATGGTGCCTATAGAAGTGTTCTAACAGTGTCAATTCTTAACCTATACACTGGTTCCTTGCTTAACACTGATTTTTAACACATTTTTGTCTTTACATTTTTTTGAAGGGCAATTTACCTTAATTAACTCTCACAATTATTCATAGTTATGCGGTGCACCAGTTTAAATTTCACGGGTCCCGCTGGTGTTGTCAGAATTAGCCGGCATTTAGGCGTAGATCTATGTATAGTTGCCATTTGTGAACACTAAAGCTACCTCATACACTCCAGTCATTTGGTGCTGGATATTTAGTAATAATGCCTCATCTTACTAAAAAGAAGCCAAAGCAGATGCCCTCCAGATGAAGGCAAGTTAGTGAAGAAGCATCGTGTGTTCACACAAAGAAAAAAATAGATATTAACTCAGTGGAAGGTAGAAATGCATGTTGCTGTAGGATGGCATTATTCTGTCAATGAATCAACAGTGAGAACCATCTGCAAGTCTAAAGGAGAAAATAAGGTGTGAATTTACCAATGCTTCCTCATGTTCTGTGACCAATGTTGTGCATGTGCTTAAAGATCCATTTGTTCTCAAGATAGCAATGTTCACATGGCTTAAAGATTGTTATAGGAAATGTTTATGTGTTAGTTCAGGTGTAAGCGAGTGTAGTACATTTAATAAATGTTGAATATTTGTATTATAATTGTTTATGGTGGCAGTATGATCATATTGTAGGGTTAAATTTTTTAGTAAAGGGTTTTGGGGGCCCTAACCGTGTTATGCAAGGAATCGGTGTAAATGCTACAGGGCGGCATCCTTTGGTAATGGTAATGACCTGAAAATGTTATTGTGGCTGTATAGATAAAAAAAAGACACTAGTAGCTATATGAAGAGACTGATCCATGCCTGCCTTACCTTGCCTACCACAGCCCTCCATATCACATCTATGCTCAGTGGTCCCTCGGTTATCAAACGGTCCGATTAAATTTCGGTTAACAATTAGCTCCCATAAGATTTTGTTCGATTACCATCTTCGATTATCGAGTCTTCGAGCACGCGTTTTGTTGTGCATCAGCTGATCGGCCAGTCCACCAATACAGTCATCAGTTCTATGTTTACATTCGTTTCCAGTGGAATAAATGTCAAGAAAGTTGGTCTCTTGAATATTTCTGCATTTTTTATATTAAATTATTGGTTATTCTGAAATTTAGTTAACATACTGATAATATAGACAATGGGGAAAAAGTTTTGTGTGCCTCAAGCATATTTGAATCACCTAACAACGCTTCTCAGTTTAACTCTGTTTACAGTGGAGTGAACATCAATTTTGTTGGTCTCTTGAATATTATTGCATTTTTACATTAAATTATTGGCCATTCTGAAATTTAGTTAACATATCGATAATATACAGTGAGAAATTATTATGAAACGAAGGCATTAGAACCAATGCACTCTGTAAGAATATGGCATGTCATCATCGACTGCCTCTACAATCAGGTTTGATATGTAAATAAGCTGCCGGAATACGACATACACACACCTCAAAGTAAGTTAAAATACAGTATTCTATTGTTTTTATTTATTATAATACAGTATACTGTACAGTACAGTACTGTATTTAGTTTATATTAATGTTTTGTTAATTCTATTACTGGTATGATTACTTGGTATGTATACTTTTCTGTGAGTTGGAACCAATTCCAATATCCCATTGAAATAATAGATTCGGTTAACGAGCGACTCTGTGTAACCAATTGTAGATTGTCGAGGACCTGTACTTACTTTGACTGATTTATCACTTTCACCTGCAGGCCATACTAAACTATATCTAAAAAAGCAGAGTACAGACAGAAATGAAATGAGTTTGAAGGTCTGTGTAATGATTAAGTAGCTGCCGATTGGGTGAAAAGATGCAAACAAGATGGTAGCGGACATGTTCATTGATTCTTTAGTCAACCCTCACTTTACGCGGTTAATGTAACCCACAGGGTACCGCGGAAAGTGAAAGCAACGCTAAAGTGAATAACGTAACATATGGGATTAAATGAAATAGAGACCAGCTGACCCCCAAACTCCACTTTTTCCAACACAATACCTATGTTCTAGTAAAATAACATCTTAATTTTATGATGGTACATACACAATTATACTTAAGAAATACGAAAATACAGTCGCCAAGTTAATGTCCATTCAAATAATGGACTCAACTCCCTCCCCTCTTCTCCACTACACTCGCTGGCTCTTCCCTCTCTGAAAATTTTGGGGAAAACCAGGTATAGTAATAAATAATACCTCAAACTAAAGTTAGGATAATATAATTGACATTGCTGGATTCCTTGTAAGACCAGGAATATTTTGAATACAAATATATATTTTTGCACAAAAGATAACATATTTACTCAGGTAAACATTTGTCTAAAATTTGTATGTCTAATGCAAAATCTATGATGTTTATATTCAAAATGATCATCAAATTGTAAAATTCTAGTAATGTATATTATATTCTCTGGAATTGTATGATTTTATGAGCTTAACAAATATCTTCAGTTAATAAAAAAATAAATATTCTACGACATATCTGTCAGTCAAGTACCCCTTGCCTCCCCCTCTTCCAACGGCCAGATGGTCGGTCCGTCCCAACCTTCCCACCCCCACAATCCTCCTTCAAGAAGGTTTGAAAAACTAGATTTTAACATTTAGTATAAATAATACCTCAGATTAAAGTTAGATAATATAATTGACATTGCTGATTCCTTGTAAAACCAGGAATATTTTGAATATAAATGTCATATATTTGCACAAAGATAACATATTTACTCAAAGTAAACATTATATCTAAAATTTGTATGTCTAATGCAAAATATGATGTTTATATTCAAAATGATCATCAAATTGTAAGAATTCCAGCAATGTAAATTATATTCTGGCGGGTAATTTGTATGAATTTTTATGAGTTAAAACAAATATCTTCAGTTAATAAAAAAAAAAAATATTCTTCACCAGTAAGTGCCAAATTAGGTGCACGGTCTCTCCCTCACTCCCACAACACCAACCCTCCTACCAGATGATGTGGGAATACCAGACTGTTTACCTTTTTAGTAATAAATAATAAATCAGACTAAAATTAGGATAATATAATTGACATTGCTGGATTCCTTGTAAGACCAGGAATATTTTGAATATAAATGTCATATATTTTGCACAAAGATAACATATTTACTCCGATAAACATTATATCTAAATTTGTATGTCTAATGCAAAATCTATGATGTTTATATTCAAAATGATCATCAAATTGCAAAATTCCAGCAATGTAAATTATATTCTGCGGAGATATTTGTATGAATTTTATGAGCTAAATAAAAAATTTATACTCCACCGCGGAATGTGAGCATCCTGGTTTCTGGCAGGGCACCGTGTAGCGTGGAAGCGGAATGTGGGACCGCGTAAAGTGAGGATTGACTGTATATATGATAGATTTTTCTCTACTTTTTCTTTTAATGTTGTTCTTATTGCTGTACTTTTACTTATACTTTCATCCTCTTCACCTCTCAACAGCTTGTTAGCCGCTTGGGTGGTCGGTCACATCTCTGTTACGCACTGTTGGCAAGTATTGGGAATGCACTGGCTCCTGAATGTACAGTATCTGAACCTGCTCCAGTGCTGGTCAAGTCTTGTCTTAAAAACTCACACTCAGTGCCGTTACAACACTCTCTGGCAGGTTATTCCAAGAGTTCACAACTCTCTCCAAGAGTTCGCCCTCACAGTATTCTGGACTTGCGGTTTCTTCAACCTTGAGCTGTGACTCCTCGTGTGGTGGGTCTTCTGCCAGTTACAGGTATGGATACTCAACTGAGTAGTGCCCTTTGAGATGTTTATACACCTCAAGTAGGTCCACCCTTGCCTGTCTGTAGTATAAGCTAGGCAGATGCAGGCACTTTAATCTCTCTGGATAGCTGAGGTGCCGAAGTGCAGGCACCAGTCTGGTGCGCCTCCTTTGGACATTTTCAATCAACTGACAGTCCCTAGCATATGTCGGGACCAGGCGAGGTGACAATATAGTCATCGCCGGTTAACATCCTAGATACGTTCTTGGAAACGTGATGTATCGAAATGGGCGTTGTCCGATCGTTACATAAACTTTTTATTTATACTTGTACTCGTGTATGTGGAATATATCGTACATATACACTTTACTCTTAAATCACTACTGTAATGTGATACAGGTGATTAATTTTTATCTCT
>NW_024743825.1:0-6136 GCF_018991925.1 Homarus americanus | reverse complement strand
GAAATATCTACTTCGAAAGTTGGTTAGATAACCAAATTCTTCCGAAAATAGATTATCATAGAAACGAAATTTGTATCATAAAAATGGGAAATATCTACTTTCCGGGAAAGTTGAAGAAAACCAAATTTGCCGAAAATAGATTATCATAGAAAACGGGAAATTTGTATCATAAAATGGGAAATATCTCCCGCGAAAGTTGTTAGATAAACAACTTTCCCGAAAATAGATTATCATAGAAAACGGGAAATTTGTATCATATGGGGAAATATCTACTTTCCAAGTTGGTTATTCATTTCCCGAAAAGTAGATAGATTTTCTACTGGAAAGTAGATTATCGATTTTTCGGGGAATAGATTGAATTTTGGGGAAATATTACCTAATTTTGCGAAGTAGATTATCATAGAAAACGGGAAATTTGTATCACAAAAATGGGAAATATCTACTTTCCGGGAAAGTTATTAGATAACCAAATTTTCCGAAAATAGATTATCATAGAAAACGGAATTTGTATCATAAAAATGGGAAATATCTACTTTCCGGGAAAGTTGAGTTAGATAAACCAAATTTGCCGGAAATAGATTATCATAGAAAACGGAAATTTGTATCACAAAAATGGGAAATATCTACTTTCCGGGAAAGTTGGTTAGATAACCAAATTTTCCGAAAATAGATTATCATAGAAAACGGAAATTTGTATCATAAAAATGGGAATATCTACTTCTCCGAAAGTTGTAGATAACAAAATTTGCCGAAAATAGATTATCATAGAAAACGGGAAATTTGTATCATAAAAATGGGAAATATCTACTTTCCGCGAAAGTTGAGTTAGATAAACAACTTTCCCGAAAATAGATTAATATGAGAAAACGGGAAATTTGTATCATAAAAATGGGAAATATCTACTTTCCAGAAAGTTTGGTTAGATAAACCAACTTGCCGAAAATAGATTATCATAGAAAACGGGAAATTTGTATCATAAAAGGAAATATCTACTTTCCGCGAAAGTTGAAAGATAAACAACTTTCCCGAAAATAGATTACCATAGAAAACGGAAATTTGTATCATAAAAATGGGAAATATCTACTTCCGAAAGATTATTCACTTTCCCGAAAAGTAGATAGATTTTCTACTTTTCGAAAAGTAGATTATCAATTTTTCAAATAGATTTTGAATTTTGGGAAACTATTACCCTTAAGGAGAGATTATCATAGAAAACGGAATTGTATCACAAAAATGGGAAATATCTACTTTCCGAAAGTTGATAGATAACCAAATCTTTCCGAAATAGATTATCATAGAAAACGAAATTTGTATCATAAAAAATGGGAAAAATATCTACTTTCCGGGAAAGTTTTAGATAACCAAATTTGCCGAAAATTGATTATCATAGAAAACGGAAATTTGTATCATAGAAAATGGGAAATATCTATCCGCGAAAGTTGGTAGATAAACATTTTTCCCGAAAATAGATTATCATAGAAAACGGGAAATTTGTATCATAAAAAATGGGAAATATCTACTTTCCGAAAGTTGATTAGATAACCAAATTTGCCGAAAATAGATTATCATAGAAAACAGGAAATTTGTATCATAAAAAATGGGAAATATCAACCTTCCGCGAAAGTTGAGTTAGATAAACAACTTTCCCGAAAACAGATTATCATATAAAACGGAAATTTGTATCATAAAAATGGGAAATATCTACTTTCCGGGAAAGTTATTATACTTTCCCGAAAAGTAGATAGATTTTCTACTTTCGGGAAAGTAAATTATCGATTATTCGGGGAATAGATTTTCGAATTTTGGGAAATATTACCCAATTTTGCGAAGGATTATCATAGAAAACGGGAAATTTGTATCACAAAATGGGAAATATCTACTTTCCGGGAAAGTTGTTAGATAACCAAATTTTCCGAAAATAGATATCATAAAACGGGAAATTTGTATCATAAAATGGGAAATATCTACTTCCGCGAAAGTTGGTTAGATAAACAACTTTCCCGAAAATAGATTATCATAGAAAACGGGAAATTTGTATCATAAAAATGGGAAATATCTACTTTCCGGGAAAGTTGGTTATCTACTTTCCCGAAAAGTAGATAAATTTCTACTTTTCGGAAAGTAGATTATCGATTTTTCGGGGAATAGATTTTCGAATTTGGGAAATATAACTAATTTTTGCGAAGTAGATTATCATAGAAAACGGAAATTTGTATCACAAAATGGGAAATATCTACTTTCCGGGAAAGTTGGTTAGATAACCAAATTTTCGAAAATAGATTATCATGAAAAACGAAATTTGTATCATAAAAATGGGAAATATCTACTTTCCGGGAAAGTTATTAGATAACCAAATTTGCGAAATAGATTATCATAGAAAACGGAAATTTGTATCAAAAAATGGGAAATATCTACTTTCCGCGAAAGTTGTTAGATAAACAACTTTCCGAAAATAGATTATCATAGAAAACGGAAATTTGTATCAAAAAAATGGGAAATATCTACTTTCCGGGAAAGTTGGTTAGATAACCAAATTTTCCGAAAATAGATTATCATAAAACGGAAATTTGTATCATAAAAATGGGAAATATCTACTTTCCGGGAAAGTTGGTTAGATAACCAAATTTGCCGAAAATAGATTATCATAGAAAACGGGAAATTTGTATCATAAAAATGGGAAATATCTACTTTCCGGGAAAGTTGGTTAGATAACAAAATTTGCCGAAAATAGATTATCATAGAAAACCGGAAATTTGTATCATAAAAAATGGGAAATATCTACTTTCCGCGAAAGTTGTTAGATAAACAACTTTCCCGAAAATAGATTATCATAGAAACGGAAATTTGTATCATAAAAATGGGAAATAGCTACTTTCCGGGAAAGTTGGTTAGATAACCAAATTTGCCGAAAAATAGATATCATAGAAAACGGGAAATTTGTATCAAAATGGGAAATATCTACTTTCCGGAAAGTTGGTTAGATAAACAACTTTCCCGAAAATAGATTATCATAGAAAAACGGAAATTTGTATCATAAAAATGGGAAATATCTACTTTCCGAAAAGTTGGTTATCCACTTTCGAAAAGTAGATAGATTTTCTACTTTTCGAAGAATTATCGATTTTTCAGGGAATAGATTTTCGAATTTTGGAAATATTACCTATTTTGATAGATTATCATAGAAAACGGAAATTTGTATCATAAAAAATGGAAATATCTACTTTCCGGAAAGTTGTTAGATAACCATTCCGAAAATAGATTATCATAGAAACAGGAAATTTGTATCATAGAAATGGGAAATATCTACTTTCCGCAAAGTTGGTTAGATAAACACTTTTCCCGAAAATATATTATCATAAAAAGGAAATTTGTATCACAAAAATGGGAAATATCTACTTTCCGGGAAAGTTGGTTAGATAACCAAATTTTCCGAAAATAGATTATCATAGAAAACGGGAAATTTGTATCTTAAAAATGGGAAATATCTACTTTCCGGAAAGTTAGTTAATAACAAATTTGCCGAAAATAGATTATCATAAACAGGAAATTTGTATCATAGAAAATGGGAAATATCTACTTTCCGCGAAAGTTGGTTAGATAAACATTTTTCCGAAAATAGATTATCATAGAAAACGGGAAATTTGTATCATAAAAATGGGAAATATCTACTTTCCGGGAAAGTTGATTTGATAACAAATTTGCCGAAAATAGATTATCATAGAAAAGGAAATTTGTATCATAAAAATGGGAAATATCAACTTTCCGCGAAAGTTAGTTAGATAAACAACTTTCCCGAAAATAGATTATCATGAAAACGAAATTTGTATCATAAAAAATGAAATATCTACTTTCCGGGAGAAGTTGAGTTATCTACTTTCCCGAAAAATCAGATAGATTTTACTTTTCGGGAAAATAGATTATCGATTTTTCGGGGAATAGATTTCGAATTTTTGGAAATATTACCTAATTTTGCGAAGTAGATTATCATAGAAAACGGAAATTTGTATCACAAAAATGGGAAATATCTACTTTCCGGGAAAGTTGGTTAGATAAGCAAATTTTCCGAAATAGATTATCATAGAAAACGGAAATTTGTATCATAAAAATGGGAAATATCTACTTTCCGGGAAAGTTGGTTAGATAACCAAATTTGCCGAAAATACATTATCATAAACGGAAATTTGTATCATAAAAATGGGAAATATCTACTTTCCGCGAAAGTTGGTTAGATAAACAACTTTCCCGAAAAATAGATTATCATAGAAAACTGAAATTTGTATCATAAAAATGGAAATATCTACTTTCGGGAAAGTTGATAGATAACCAAATTTTCCCGAAAATAGATTATCATGAAAACGGGAAATTTGTATCATAAGAAATGGGAAATATCTACTTTCCGGGAAGTTGGTTAGATAACAAATTTCCGAAAAAATTATCATAGAAAACGGAAATTTGTATCATAAAAAATGGGAAATATCTACTTTCCGGTAAAGTTGGTTAGATAACCAAATTTACGAAAATAGATTATCATAAGAAAACGGGAAATTTGTATCATAAAAATGGGAAATATCTACTTTCCGCGAAAGTTGGTTAGATAAACAACTTTCGAAAATAGATTATCATAGAAAACGGGAAATTTGTATCATAAAAAATGGGAAAATATCTACTTTCAGGAAAGTTGGTTAATCCAAATTGCGAAAATAGATTATCATAGAAAACGGGAAATTTGTATAAAAAATGGGAAATATCTACTTTCCGTGAAAGTTGGTTAGATAAACAACTTTCCCGAAAATAGATTATCATAGAAAACAGGAAATTTGTATCATAAAAATGAAATATCTACTTTCCGGGAAAGTTGGTTAGATACCAAATTTGCCGAAAATAGATTATCATAGAAAACGGAAATTTGTATCATAAAAAATGGGAAATATCTACTTTCCGCATTGGTTAGATAAACAACTTTCCGAAAATAGATTATCATAAAACGGAAATTTGTATCATAAAAAATGGGAAATATCTACTTTCCGGGAAAGTTGGTTAGATAACCAAATTTGCCGAAAATAGATTATCATAAAACAAATTTGTATCATAAAAAATGGAAATATCTACTTTCCGGGAAAGTTGAGTTATCTACTTCCGAAAAGTAGATAGATTTTATACTTTCGGGAAAGTAGATTATCGATTTTCGGGGAATAGATTTTCGAATTTTTGGAAATATTACCTAATTTTGCGAAGTAGATTATCATAGAAACGGGAAATTTGTATCACAAAAAATGGGAAATATCTACTTTAGGAAAGTTGGTTAGATAACCAAATTTTTCAAAATATCATAGAAACAGGAAATTTGTATCATAAAAATGAAATATCTACTTTCCAGAAAGTTAGTAATAAACAAATTACCGAAAATAGATTATCATAGAAAAACGGAAATTTGTATCATAAAAATGGGAAATATCTACTTTCCGCGAAAGTTGGTTAGATAAACAACTTTCCCAAAATTATCATAGAAAACGGAAATTTGTATCATAAAAAATGGGAAATATCTACATTCCGGAAGTTGGTTATCTCACCGAAAAGTAGATAGATTTTCTACTTTTCGGAAAATAGATTATCGATTTTTCAGAATAGATTGAATTTTGGAAATATTACCTAATTTTGAAGCAGATTATCATAGAAAACGGAAATTTATATCACAAAAATGGAAATATCTACTTCCGGAAAGTTGGTTAGATAACCAAATTTTCCAAAATAGATTATCATAAACAGAAATTTGTATCATAAAATGGGAAATATCTACTTTCCGAAAGTTGATAGATAACAAATTTGCCGAAAATAGATTCATAAAAACGGGAAATTTGTATCATAAAAATGGAAATATCTACTTTCCGCGAAAGTTGGTTAGATAAACAACTTTCCGAAAATAGATTATCAAAAAACAGAAATTTGTATCATAAAAAATGGGAAATATCTACTTTCCGGGAAAGTTGGTTATCTACTTTCCCGAAAAGTAGATAGATTTTCTACTTTCGGGAAAGTAGATTATCGATTTTCGGGAATAGATTTTCGAATTTTGGAAATATTACTAATTTTGCGAAGTAGATTATCATAGAAAACGAAATTTTTATCACAAAAATGG
>NW_024743824.1:0-22146 GCF_018991925.1 Homarus americanus | reverse complement strand
TACACAGTTCATAGCATCACTATACATCATCACTATAGTTTATATCATAACTACACAGTTCGTAGCATCATTATACATCATCACTATAGTTCACATCATAACTACACAGTTCATAGTATCACTACACATCATCACTACACAGTTCATAGCATCACCATACATCATCACTATAGTTCACATCATAACTACACAGTTCATAGTATCACTACACATCATCACTACACAGTTCATAGCATCACTACATGTCATCACTACACAGTTCATAGTATCACTACACATCATGATTACACAGTTCATAGCATCACTATACATCATGATTACACAGTTCATAGCATCATTATACATCATCACTATAGTTCACATCATAACTACATAGTTCATAGCATCACTATACATCATGATTACACAGTTCATAGCATCACTATACATCATCACTATAGATCATATCATAACTACACAGTTCATAGTATCACTACACATCATCACTACACAGTTCATAGTATCACTACACATCATCACTACACAGTTCATAGTATCACTACACATCATCACTACACAGTTCATAGCATCACTATACATCATCACTATAGTTCATATCATAACTACACAGTTCATAGTATCACTACACATCATGACTACACAGTTCATAGCATCACTATACATCATCACTATAGTTCATATCATAACTACACAGTTCATAGTATCACTACACATCATCACTACACAGTTCATAGTATCACTACACATCATCACTATAGTTCATATCATAACTACACAGTTCATAGTATCACTACACATCATGACTACACAGTTCATAGCATCACTATACATCATCACTATAGTTCATATCATAACTACACAGTTCATAGTATCACTACACATCATCACTACACAGTTCATAGTATCACTACACATCATGACTACACAGCTCATAGCATCACTATACATCATCACTATAGTTCATATCATAACTACACAGTTCATAGTATCACTACACATCATCACTACACAGTTCATAGTTTCACTACACATCATCACTACACAGTTCATAGCATCACTGCACGTCATCACTACACAGTTCATAGCATCACTACACATCATCACTACACAGTTCATAGCATCACTACACGTCATCACTGTAGTTTACATCATCACTCAGCTCTGTAGTAGCGGGTAACCTCTTACTACATTCTTTCACAAGTGCCTGAGGAGCCTTGGGCTCCTGGGGTGCCTTTATTATATATATATATATATATATAAAACATTTTCTTTTCAAAATGTGTGATCAGTACAAAAGATTTGTACAAGAAACTACGAGTAATCTCCGAGGCATAGACGCCGAGTTAGCCGAGGCTTACACCACTTTAAGTGGTGTAAGGGTTGTGGGCTACAGCGTCTCCCTTGAAATTCCCCCAAACACAAACGTAAACTTTGTGTTGCATAAAATTGCAGGTCTGGAATACCTCCGTTCCAACAACATGACCGTCCTACAAGGATGCTCGTACCTACGGGAAGAGGTAAAAAAACTGGAGAAGATTCCATATAAGGGGATAATGTTTTATTATTCCGCCTTGACCGGAAAACAAACTAAAAACGGGTATGTCAAATTTGAATACGTGGTGAATCCACGATTGGCGCTGCAGGAATTCAAAATTTGTTTCAAAAAGGAAAGTTTCGATAGAGAAACGATTTGCTTAATGCATTGCTTTATTACCGACTCAGTGAAGCTGCTTACCTCTCACCCGTCCCCCTGCACCACAACAAGTGAGAGTCCCCAGGTGACCACAGTAGGGGACACTCCCGAGGAGGTGGTCACCGACAGTGACACTCCCCTGGAGGTGGTCACCGACAGTGACACTCCCCAGGAGGTGGTCACCGACAGTGAAACTCCCCTGGAGGTGGTCACCGAGGAGGACACTCCCCTGGAGGTGGTCACCGACAGTGACAGTCCCCTGGAGGTGGTCACCGAGGAGGACACTCCCCTGGAGGTGGTCACCGACAGTGACACTCCCCTGGAGGTGGTCACCGACAGTGACACTCCCCAGGAGGTTGTCACCGACAGTGAAAACCTCCAGAATGTGGTCACCGACAGTGACACTCCTCAGGAGGTGGTCACCGACAGTGACACTCCTCAGGAGGTGGTCACCGACAGTGACACTCCTCAGGAGGTGGTCACCGACAGTGACACTCCCCAGGAGGTTGTCACCGACAGTGAAAACCTCCAGAATGTGGTCACCGACAGTGACACTCTCCAGGAGGTGGTCACCGACAGTGACACTCCTCAGGAGGTGGTCACCGACAGTGACACTCCTCAGGAGGTGGTCACCGACAGTGACACTCCCCAGGAAGTGGTCAAAATGGGAAAATACAACAAAGGTTTTTTCCTGGCAGCTGCTAGCAAACTCCGTAGCGCGGTCGACGAGTTAGCCGAGGCTTACACAAAGTTAAATGGTGTAAGGGTTGTGGGCTACAGCGTCTCCCTTGAAATTCCCCCAAACACAAACGTAAACTTTGTGTTGGATAAAATTGCAGATCTGGAAGACCTCCGTTACCACAACACGACCGTAGTACAAGGATGCGGGTACCTACGGTACTAGGTAAAAAACCTGAGAATCTTACCAGACAAGGGGATAATGTTCTATTATTCCGCCAAGTGCGGAAGACAAACTAAGGAGGGGTACTACAGATATGAATATGTGGTGTATCCTCCAGTGGTATTGAAGAAATTCAAATTAGACTTTCAAAAAGAATGCTTCAACACAGAAACTATTTGCGTGATGCTAGATAATGCTATTAAATCATAGCAGCTCATCAACGAAGGCCTTGCCTCCTTCACCACAACAAGTGACAGTCCCCAAGTGGTCACCGACAGTGACGCTCCCCAGGAGGTAGTCACCGACAGTGACGCTATCCAGGAAGTGGTCACAGACAGGGGCACCCCCAAGGAGGTGGTCACCGACAGTGACACTCCCCAGGAGGTGGTCACCGACGGTGACATTCCAGAGGAGGTGGTCACCGACAGTGACACTCCCCAGGAGGTGGTCACCGACAGTGACACTCCCCAGGAGGTGGTCAACGAGAGTGACACTCTCCAGGAGGTGGTCACCGACAGTGACACTCTCCAGGAGGTGGTCACCGACAGTGACACTCCCCAGGAGGTGGTCACCGACAGTGACACTCTCCAGGAGGTGGTCACCGACAGTGACACTCCCCAGGAAGTGGTCAAAATGAGAAAATACGACAAAAGTTTTTTCCTGGCATCTGCTAGCAAACTCCGTAGCGCGGTCGACGAGTTAGCCGAGGCTTACACAAATTTAAGTGGTGTAAGGGTCGTGGGCTACAGCGTCTCCCTTGAAATTCCCGCCAACACAAACGTAAACTTTGTGTTGGATAAAATTGCAGATCTGGAAGACCTCCGTTACCACAACATGACCGTAGTACAAGGATGTGCGTACCTACGGCAAGAGGTAAAAAAACTGATAAATATCCCAGACAATGGGATATTTTTCTATTATTCCGCCAAGTGTGGAAGACAAACTAAGGAGGGGTACGCCAGATTTGAATATGTGGTGTATCCTCCAGTGTTGTTGAGGAGATTCAAAATAGCCTATCAAAAAGAATGCTTCAATACAGAAACAATTTGCATAATGCAAGATAATGCAAAGATAGTATGGGGGGTCATCAGCCAATGTGTTGATTCCTTCTCCTCAACAAGTGACAGTCCCCAAATGGTTACCGAAGCCGGCGGTCCCCAGGTGGCCACCGAAGAGGAGAGTCCCAAGGTGGCCACAGAACAGGAGCGTCCCCAGGTAGTCACCGAAGGGGAGAAAACCCAAAAGGTCACCGAAGCCAGCGGTCCCCAGGTGGCCACCGAAGAGGAGAGTCCCAAGGTGGCCACGGAACAGGAGAGTCCCCAGGTCGTCACCGAAGGGGAGAAAACCCAAATGGTCACCGAAGCCAGCGGTCCCCAGGTGGCCACCGAAGAGGAGAGTCCTCAGGTGGCCACCGAAGGGGACACTCCCCAAGAAGTTGCCCGTAGTGCTGCTGCTCAAATGCCTAAGGCCAATAGGCCTCCTCACCAGGCCAAGAATACCTTGGTCCCAGGGGCCACAGGTAATCTCAAATCAAAGGCTGAGCACCCAACCAACAGGGTCGCTGAAGCCCGTAAAGCTGCTGCCCAACAGGCCCGGGCTAATAGGCCTCCTCACCAAGCCAAGAATACCTTGGTCCCAGGGGCCAAAGGTAATCTCAAATCAAAGGCTGAGCACCCAACTAACACGGTCGCTGAAGCCCGTAAAGCTGCTGCCCAACAGGCCCGGGCCATGGCCAAGGAGCGCCGCCTGAAAACTGCTATGAAACAAAAGTGATTGATAATCCACGTTGTTTTCTTTTTGTTTATGTTTTTGTGAAAACTAAAAATAAAGTATAAATTAATATTATTTGTATTTTTACTCCACAAATAACTTATAAAGCATCTCCTGCATACAATTCTTACTGCACTTACTTATATCACATATATACAGGACTGGTAATACCTGGGTATAAATAACACTTTAAAATAGCCCAACTCTCATACACAAACATATCACTCACCGGGGTATTCTGTCTTGCTGTCCAAGCATTTTCCTAGTTTATGGCCAACAATACCAGGGATAAGACTTTGTTGCATTTGTGTTTGTGTGTGTGGAGGGGGGGGGGGTGCACTGCACGGTCACTTGTTATCAATACTTTTAAAGATCACGAGATATACACTACAGTTAGTGTAAAATGAATATGATAAACTACAACGAAATATATATAATAAGAATATTTAATAATAAAAATAATTAATAATTATTATTATTATTATTATAATTATTATTATTATTATTATTATACATCACATCTGAGCATTTACGAACGCTAAAATTCTAAACATATTATGTAACAACTCGTACATTATAAATATAATAAGCTTTCAGTCCACATTGACACTAAATTAACAACATTCATTTAAATATGAAAGGACTTAGACACTTTGAAACAAATAATTAAAAAAAAATAACAAGTGGGCTAAAATAGCACTTAAATCAAGGAGATTTAAAGGTCCTTTGTTTAAATCTTTGAATAAAATGATTAATATAATTATTTTACTAATAAAAAAATTTTCAATATAAAATTTTGACTGAAAAGTAATGAGCAAAAGCTTATTAAGTTTATTTGTTGTAATATTGTTTGAGGACTCACTGATCGCTGGTTGATGACGTCATGGCTTCACGTCGCAAACACACACACTCGCCACCACTTATCTGTGTTATTTTACCACTAAATCATTTTAATGTATCACTTTTTCTCACTTTGAACAATTAAAGGTGTATATAGTATCACTCTATATTACAAGTACTAAAATTTAATAGGTAACTTCTTATAGAACGTTGCCAGCGATCACTGGAACAAATAAATGAACAACGGCATTGTTTTCGTTTCCTATTACATTCCTTTGCTTCATAATCCACTGAATATCATTTCAAAAATTCCTCTGAAGGTTGTTTCTGTAAATTACTATTCTGGGAAAGTCACACAAGCATAGATTACCGGTAATTCAAGAGCAAATTATTGTCACTATTGGACACTGGTCGACAGACGATAATATAATGGCAGAGTGAGCGGCGGTCCACCTTTTAAACGCCCGTGAGTTGTGACCGAGTATTTAAAGCTCCTTGGTTGTGACGTTGAATTTAATTTATATAATTTTAACTATCAGGTCTATATATATATATATATATATATATTTCACAATATCATAATTTTTTTCTATTTTATACGATAATCAATATTACAGAAAAATAATAATAATAATAATATATATATATATATATATATATATATATATATATATATATATATATATATATATATATATATATATATATATATATATATATATTATTATTATTATTATCATTATTATTTTTCTGTAATATTGATTATCGTATAAAATAGAAAAAAATTATGATATTGTGAAATGATAAAGGCGCAGCATTTTTCGCCAGACGAGTTTGTTTATATGACGGTGACGGTGTATTGCAACAGTTTTCTTTAATATTTTTTACAGTAAGTGCTTGTGCAAAATTTCTAATGTGACAATACGTGAACATAACTCTAAAGAATATTATGAAATATGAATAAAAGATTGAAAAGACGTAAAAAAAAAAAAAAAAAAACTAAGAAAGGAGCGAACAAAAAATTTACATGTTTATGACATCTTTATACACAACGACCTTTTGAGCAGCTAATCATAATAATTTTATATTAAAATTTACCTTCTCTAATAATTACTGTGACTATGTGTGTGTGTGTGCGTGTGTGGGATTTTTGTTTACAAACATCTGAATGTGAAGCCATGATGTCATTAGGTTCCGACGTCACCACGATATGACGTCACTCGGAAGGCCCTCGGTAAGTACACAAGCAGTATTTTTTAATAGCTAGCAACTATTAAGCTTACTTTATGTCACTTTACTGTAATTTAATGATATGTATGACCTTTCTATTTACATAAGTAAGAATTATTTCATTAAGGGAACTGCTGACTGGGGTTATTTTCTTTGTTTTCTCATTACATAGTTCCATCTTTTTTTTTATTAACTCCACCAAAATGATAATAATTACCACACTAGTTGACAATTAAGAGGAGGAGGACCGAGCGTGTTGAGGCAAGGAGCACGACAAATCTCTGACCCTGAGGAAACTTGACCACTTGTGATGTTTAACAGACAGACAGACAGACAGACAGACAGACCGACAGACCGACAGACAGACAGACCGACAGACAGACAGACAGACAGGCCAACAGACAGACCGACAGACAGACCTACAGACAGACCGACAGACAGACAGACAGACAGACAGATAGAAATAAAAAAGGAAATGAACAAGAGACAAAGGGAAAGTGTGTAAAAGGCAGAAACAAAAATAAAGAAAAGAGAGAGGGGGAGAAAGGGGGGGGGTAGAAAAGGAGAGAAAATAAAGATTTCCAATAGTAAGAGTTAAAATGTTTGAGTGTGTGTGTGTGTGTGTGTGTGTGTGTGTAAAAGCTCATATGTATGTGTACTCACGTATCTGTGCTTGGTCGTGGTTGGTTATACATGTACATATATAAATAGTTGAGTGCGTTCGTGTTCGCGTCTGTGTATAGGTTTATATGTGTGTGCTTGCGTGTGTGCGTGTGTGTGTGCGTGTTCGTTGGTCGCTGTACACATCCTCCAAATATGCAAATTAAGAGAATCAATACCGCCTGGAGACAACGATGGGAGGCGGGAACTATCTTCAACACAACAATACTCCACAACTTGGCACCGCACGAAGCTGTTGTATCTCCGTCGGGAAGCGTTTCAGTGGGAGGTTTCCGGCAGGCTGGCAGGTAGGGAGAGAGGTAGGAAGGTTAAGAGAGATGGAGAGGCATACTTCAGGAGGCATATCATGGATAATAGAGGTGATGGTAGGGCTGTGTGGGCGGAAGTGGATGGGAAAGAAATAATAAGGGAAGAAACAGGAAAGGAGAAAGAGAGGAAGGAAAATTAAATCAACATTCAAACAGACAGGCATGCAAACAAAGCACGGGGGAGGGGGGGGGTGTCGCCAAGCGGACAGAGACCTCGAGACGTCCCTGCAATTGCAATATCACCTTACAACAGCGACGGAATACGTAGGTTGGCTGCAGTTGTATGTCCTCCCATCCAACTTGGCTGCTAGCGAGACAAGGCTTCCTGGAACAGTGCGCAGCATGGACATGAAGCCTTCAGGGTCATTGAAAGTCATGGGATATGTCATGAACAAACCAGTGTCGTCTCACCTACCTTGGGAGACGAGAGTGTGTGTGTGTGTGTGTGTGTGTCTGTGTGTCTGTGTGTGTGTGTGTCTGTGTGTCTGTCTGTGTGTGTGTGTGTGTGTGTGTCATGTCCGGGGCTGTATCGTGTGAGTACTTCAAAAAGCAATACACCTGAGATTTGTTTCTTTGATATCAAAGTTGAAGGATTTTTATGGCGTCTGAGTATAATATTTTTAGTATTTTTCCTGAAGCTTGATATTTTTTTGGGTCGAATGTGTCTGGCAAGGGTCAAGGATTTACTCGCGGGGATTTCTCTTGGATTATTCCTGAGTCAGTTGAGTGCTGGCCACTGGTCAGAGCGATGTCCAGGTGTTGTTTTGGGTTTTCCTACACACAAACGTTTGGTTCTGCTGTGAGAGTCGTGGGCAGCAGCACCAGGATGTTGCTCCACCCAAGGAAGAAATAAAAATAAAAACGATAAAAACAAAGATAAAACTCACAGAATTATCACAAAGAGAGTTAAAGGATACAGACAGAGATAAAGGAGAGAAATGAACAGAGAGAGATAGAAACAGACACAGGTAGAGACAGAGGAGGTAGATGGAGGCGTGATGACATGTTGGGTTCAATTTGTAGTCTAATGGAGACATCAGCGAGTCCTTACTAACGTCACGGCCACCTGGTAATTAGCGACCAGGTTACCTCGTTACCAACACGGTCAGTCCCTCCCCTCCCTGCTGGTGTGTGTGTGTGTGTGTGTGTGTGTGACTACATAGTACACATGACCTGATAACAGTACATAAGACCCTATAGGTTACGCCATCTTCGTTCCTAAAAATTATACCTTATCGTAAACATGAGATAAATAGACACCTTCTTACACCTTGAGGTCGGTAAGGTAGTTAAGAAATCCAATTAGAGTCACAGCGTACCAATGACGTCACTCTATGCTTCCGTCTTTATGTCTTAAATGAATATTCAGTAAAATCCAATTAAGAGTCAAATATTATCGCATGAGTTCATTGTCTTAGTTACGGTATTGCGGCCATTTTGGATTTGATTTAGGTCACTGATATGCGGTTCTGTCTCCAGTTAAAGGGATGGATTGACCTCTGAAGTTAGGTAATGTTTGGGTTGGTTCCATCTACACCTCTCCTTCCTTCTCCTCTCACTCCTCCTCCTCTTATCCCTCTTTCTCTTCCTCCTCTTATTCCTCCTCCCTCCTCTTCCTCTTCCTCTTCCTCCCTCCTCCTCTTCATCCTCCCGCATTACATGGAGTCAAACACAAACAGACACGCACCTTAGGTATCCTGGCCGAGTATCCTCAAGAAAATTGCTCACGCCTCCCACGAGACACACTGCCCTGGCGCCCACCACTGTTGCTTGAAGGAGATGGTAGGGAGGATAATCTGTTTACCTCTGGGAGTAATTAGATTAAGGATGAAGGGGGGTGGTGGTGTTGGAGGGTAAGGTGGTGGAGAGGGAGGTTCGAGGGTTAGGTGGGGTGGAGGGGGAGGTTGGATTACACACACACACACACACGATAGTAAGTGCTCTCAGGCGTAAACAACACCATCAACTGTGGCAAACAGACAAACAACTAGACAAACCTAACCTAAGCTAACGTATTATTACTCACCGTTCCAATAATAATAATAATAATAATAATAATAATAATAATAATAATAATAATAATAATAACAATAATAATAATAATATTAATAATAATAATAATAAAAGACCTTTACTACAGAAAAATTGCATTTCACTTCCCAAACTTTTGGTTCTCGACATAGGAATTAGACTCGAAGGACTTTTTCCTCTCTGTGTGAGAACTTGAGACACTTGGGATTGTCAATTTGAAATGAAAGTGAAGATACACTGTACATATAATATTTTATTATTTTCGAAGGGGAAATAGTTCGACGAATAATAATAGAAATGCTACTACTACTACTTCTACTACTACTACTACTACTACTTTATTTTTCTTTTTTTTTTAACGTGGCCTCCAGCCTCCCCCAATAGCCACACCTTCGCCACCATTTATTTACCTTAATATTAAATATCCTAATACATAAGAAGCTATCCTATCTGTGTTAAATTAGTTGAGCCGCAGATCTATGCGGCATTCAGTGACTGTAGCCTCATAGTCAATATCTGCAGCAGTTGTCGGAGTAGGGGCAGAAGCTCTCGTTCCCATGAGGCAGAGCAAAGCCGACCGAAGGAGAGAGAAGGACAGTCGACATCTCATCCAGGCTGTAACATAACTTCTGGGCTGCTGCTTCTGTTCGGAGATCAACTCCGCGAGTCTGGCGTAGAAACATCTTGCACTTGGGCCCATCCCACCAGAGGTTGTGAACACTAGAGGAGTGAAGCTGCCTTGATCAACGTTTTGAATTCTCTCCCATATGCCCTTCTCTTGTCGTTCTCGTTCCTCCTATGTGCAGCATCGAGAGCTAGGTTACGGTGACATGCGGCCATGGGATCAAAAATCCTGATGTCGAAGAAAGCTCGCTGTCCCGCGTCCAGAATCCTCGAGCACTGACGTCCACACGAGCTTCGTTAGATGTGTTTGAAGTCCTGTGTTGGAAGATCTCGCCATCCAGTGGAAGGAGGGTCGGTTCTACCATGACGTCCCGGCAGATTTCCTTCAACATATTTGCTGTGAGATCCCTTACCTCGTCATGCCTCATGCATATGAAGCCCCCCTTCTTGCATGGCGTGATCGCCATCATAGGAAAGCCACACACGCATTGGGAGGGCAAACCATCTACTGGCCAACCGTACCTTAGAGCAATGGCATCTGTAAATTCTTGTTTGTTAAGGCTGAAACCATTTGCCCTTATCGGTAACGTAGTTAACCAGTTCGAGGCGCCCACCTCCTGCGCTATAGCTACTTTTTTTGTCAAATTTTCTGGAACCTGCAGCGATAGTTGCTGCAACATGTCATTTTGGCAGTGCTGCCGAGCTGTTGTAATGGACCTACGGATCTTATTAACTTCGCTGGTGTCCACTTCCCCTGTTGCATTCTGGGCTATTATGTGGTCAGTGAGGGCTGCCGTGAGCTTAAGTGAATTTTGATGTTCAGTGTCAGCAATCTCCTCTGGATTAGTTAGTCCCATCCCTCCCAGTCTTGGTGGAAGTGCAAGAAGTGTTCTTTCTGCTGGGGTTAAGTCAGGGTGTTTCACTAGTTTGGGAATGAACTTGACACTGATAGCTTCTTCCAGAGGATGGAGGAGGGGTCGGATCTCCGGGATGGTACGCATCAGGTAGTTCCAGCGATGCTTGACTCCATGGGTGAATGCTGCAAAGGCCGCATGTGGCTCTGTGTTAGCAATCTCAGATAGAGCTTGGATTTCGCTAACCCACTCATTCACCTTTCCCGCTACGTACTCGGTCTTGAAGTCCGTAGTGCCAATTACTGCGCCGTCCTTAGTTATTTTGACCTCACTTCCGCCAAAAGCCTCCAATGCCCGTTCATAATGTTCTGGCTTCACGATGAGGAAGGACTTGCTGGCGTTTGGGTGGTACCCTATTTGTGGACCTCGCGATGTTACCAAGTCCCACCACTTTTTGATGCACTCCACTTTTCCTGCTCCTGTAAGGTCATCAGCATATACTACTACTGCTACTGCTACTACTATCCCCAAAACCTTTATATGCAGATATCTGTGTCGTAGTATATATCGACCTCAGCCACACCACCAGCACATTAACCACTCACCCACCACATTAACCACTCACCCACCACATTAACCACACAACCACCACATTAACCACACAACCACCACATTAATCACACAAACACCACATTAACCACACCACCACCACATTAACCACACCATCACCGACATATATTAATTATTGATTATCTCACTTCACTGGGATAGTCTAAACCACTGCCCTTTAGCACGACTTTAGTCTCGCGAGGTAGTGAAATGTGGAACGTCGGGAGCGTAGACTTTCTTCACTTGCTGCCGGGGTGTATCTTGTAGGCAAGTCATCACCTCTCTCTCTCTCTCAGGCTGTCATCTGTCAGCTACACGACAACACCTTCACCTCTGAGCTTCCTCCCCGACAGACCTTATTAGTGTGAGCCCCAGCCTACCCTGAGGTGGCGGCGGAAGGACATGTTGATATCAAGATGGTAGTAATGTTGTATGTGTGTGTATGTGTGTGTGTGTGTATGTGTATGTGTGTGTGTGTGTGTGTGTGTGTGTGTGGTGTACAGTATTTACCCCCGTTGGCTGAATATACCGTGTTGAATATTTCAGGCAGGATTGAAAGTTATCTGTTTGGCCGAGGAGGAAAATACTGCCGTCATAGCCAATCAGAAACACCCATTGTCTCTGATTTGTTGTCGGGATCTGATAGTTTGATGGTTTGTTTAGTGTTTGCTTTTGAATGTTGAGGCGAGAGAAGGAAAGACAAGTGAGAGAGCTACCTCCCCGTAACTGGGTTCTTAAGTCAATCACCGTCAAGTAAAAAAAAACCCGACTATAGTTATTGTATAGTGTATGAACCTACTTAGACAACCTACTTAAACACTTTACTTCTTAAAATACAATATCACGTATGAATATAAATAACAACAACAATATACCAAGTGGTTATATTAAAAATTTAAATCTATCACTGTGTTGTGATAACCGACCCAAGACCATAAGGCTTCTGTCGGTGAGTTGAGGAAACATCGAGTTGTTATGCCTGAGAACGTTAAGTAGAAAAGACGGAATTTTTGGCCCCTATTCTTGAATATCTTACAATACAAGCTCTTTCTTCATCTAAGGACAACTATACTAATTCTGGACACTTGTAGGAAAGGTGTGATTACTTTGTGAACTGTGACTTAAGAGGCCTATGGTGAATTTAAAGGACTACGAGGGTTTTAAAGTGTTGTGGTCGAATGCTCTGGCCAACTTATTCATTCAGTGATTTATGGCGATTTTACGGTGATTTTACGCAGTGACGGTCATTATACAGTGATGCAATAGTAAACTAGACAAAATACAATGATGTGACAATAACTTAGATAAACTATAGAGAGATAATAGTGAATTAGGATAAAATAACTCGTGTTGTAGTTACATGCCAACTATGGTGCCGATTGTTTTTAACTCGGATAAAATAGGAAAATATAGACTTGGTGTTAGTGTAAAGTGAATTAATGAAAAATAACCAAAAACTTTGTTGAAAATTGACATTAGTCTTGGATAAGTGGCGTGAAAGGTGCTAATGGCATTTATAAATATTGTATTTATGAA
This sequence comes from Homarus americanus, assembly GCF_018991925.1. Lineage (NCBI taxonomy): Eukaryota > Metazoa > Arthropoda > Malacostraca > Decapoda > Nephropidae > Homarus > Homarus americanus. The sequence continues at coordinate 9,069 of NW_024743824.1, read as the reverse complement.
GACAAAATTATTAAGAATCTGGAAAATAATAGTGAGTTATAAGTGATTTTAAGTGAAAATTTATACATAAAGTGACATAAGGTGAAGTAGGCTGTGACTGCCACTACTGTACACCGCCACCACACTCCTCCCATCTTCATCGTTAAGGTAGGTGTTGGCTAATTAACGAAAGAGATTGATATTATCTTCTGCCTCTCTCGCCTCCGTCTGACGTTCCTCCAAAATTGATCCAAAGTAGAGTAACTAGGTAACTTAGCCTAACTTAACAACCTACATAATGTAATCTAGGTTAATGTAATGTAGGTTGGCGTAACCTGTTTTACTTAACGTAACGTGATGTAACCTACTATAAATTAAACTTGTCGAATTCTTGGTATTTAAGTTCGGAATTATTTTTAAAATTTATACACGGTACGTATATAAATTTTAAATTCTTGCCATTTCACCTTGGAATTAAAATTTGGAGTGGGATTTCACTGGAAATATTGGTATTTAATTTTTCTAATTCGATTTTGAAATTTATGGTATTGAATTTAATTTTTTAATTCTTGTCACTTAACTTTGTAATTTTGGGTATTTCCCAAAAATTCTTAGCTTTTGACTTAAGATTTCAACTTTGAAATTCTTGGCATTTACCGGTATTTTGACTTTGGAACTCTTCATATATAATTTAACTTTTTTTTTTTAAATTAAAGTTCTGAAATTCTTGATTTTTTATTTAACTTAGAAATTTTTGGTATTTAATATATTTGAATTCTTGGTACATTGTATATCTGTGAAATTCATGGGTTTATTCTGAGATTCTTAGCATTTAATTTAACTTTGGTATTCATGGTATTATGAAATGTAAGTCGAGGCTGGACAGAGAAGGTGATGATGATTCAATCTCTATTGTTTACTGACTTGGCAGGCACATCAAGTTCTCAAGATTGTCTCCACTACTGCACATTTGCCACAAAGATGAAGTGAGTGTTCCTATTCTTTTTGCCAATTTCGGAAGGAAAAAGAAAAAGTTATACCGTAAAACAAAGGGAAAATGGTATAGTACAGTAATTATACATGATAATTTTGTCTGTGATCAAGCATTCAAGTCTTCTTGGCAAGGTTTGTAAGACAATTTTTCAGGTCATGGTTTGTGCGGGATCTGTATAGCTGGTATATATAAATTTTGTAAAGCTTTGTTAAGTAACTAATCTCGTTTGCCAAGCTTTGAAAAGGAATTAATCTTTTTGTCAAACTTTGAGAACTAATATTTTTTGCCAAGCTTTAAGAAGTAATTAATCTTTTTTGCACAGCTTTGAGAAGTAGTTAAGCTTTCTTGCCAAGCTTTGAGAAGTAATTAATGTTTGTTATCAAGCTTTGAGAAGTACCGGTAATAAATGTTTTGTCAAGCTTGAGAATAAATCTTTTTGCCAAGCTTAAAGATGTAATTGATCTTTTTTGCCAAGGGTTGAGAAGTAATTATTTTTTTGTCAAGCTTTGAGAAGTAATTAATATTTTTTGCCAAAATTAAGAAGTAATTATTCTTTTTTGCTAAGGTTTGAGAAGTAATTAATTTTTTTTGCTAATGTTTGAGAAGTAATTACTGTAATCTTTTTTGTCAACCTTTGAGAAGTAATTCAATCTTTGTTGCCAAGCTTTGAAAAGTAATTAAACCTTTGTTGCTAAGCTTTGAGAAGTATTTACCATTTTTTGTCAAGCTTTAAGAAAGTAATATTTTGCAAAGCTTCAATAAGTATTTAAATAATCTTTGGATTGTTCTTTGTTTAATGAACTGTTAATCTTTTCTTAAAAATAGATGGTTCTCTTGTAATTTTATGCATTGTTTAAAAAATATGTTTCTTTGGAGGAACAGTTAAAAGGTATTGTAACTGACATTCAATGTTTCATTAATGAATTATGGGTTAGATTAGGTTGTAGGATTGCAAAAACTGTAGCTGCTTTTCCTGGAACTGTTAGGGATTCCAAAGCCATTGTAAATTCATTTTGGTAATCATTATTTTATGTACCGGATGGTACCATTCTCCACCTCCCAGGATGGGCGAGGATGGGGGAGGGGGATGGGGGAGGGGGATGGGGGGGGATACACCCTTCCCAGTCGGTGGGTCCTGATACCTTCCGTTGCCAACTACCGGATGGTACCATTCTCCACCTCCCAGGATGGGCGAGGATGGGGGAGGGGGATGGGGGGCTTCTACACCCTTCCCAGTCGGTGGGTCCTGCTACCTTCCGTTGCCAACTACCGGATGGTACCATTCTCCACCTCCCAGGATGGGTGAGGGTAGTCATAGTTATAGCCATATTCGTAGCCGTATTCAAGTTCAGTCAAGGGTCGAGATGACAGCTCCCACCCATGAAGGGTAGTGCGTGGAATACTGTCATACTCTGTCAGGGTCGAGATGACAGGTCGCCTACATCACTACCCATGAAGGGTAGTGCGGGGAATACTGTCATACTCTGTCAGTGTCGAGATGACAGGTCTCCTACATCACTACCTATGAAGGGTAGTGCGTGGAATACTGTCATACTCTGTCAGTGTCGAGATGACAGGTCTCCTACATCACTACCCATGAAGGGTAGTGCGTGGAATACTGTCATACTCTGTCAGTGTCGAGATGACAGGTCGCCTACATCACTACCCATAAAGGGTAGTGCGGGGAATACTCTCATACTCGTGTTGTCACCCACTCGAGTGATAAGTTCAAGTGAGCAACTGGCTGGGCCCAGCCTCGATCTCGTCCCGCCGGAGCTGGACGGTGGTACCTAGTTCGCCAGGCCACCGCCAGGGGGACATTAATCAACATTCCAGAAGTTGTATTTATGTTACATGTAGTATTTTTGCAGTTTTTCTTCAATAATTTATTTATTTTCGCAGAGTTACCGTGGCGCTGTTGTTTATAACTGTTTGGTATTCTTTTGTATGTGTTTTGGTACAGGTTCTTGCAAAATTTCTTCATGATTCACGACACTCATACACACGACAGTCAAACACGCACACACAAGTGTATCTTGAGTTAGTAGCCAAGATTGGCTGTAAAAGGGCCACACACAGCTTCAATACAATTGTAACTCTGCTATTTGAGTATAAATTCATACAAATCCTGAGAAAAACTACGAAAATATATGAATTATTAAAGAAAAACAACAAAACCACCTTCACAAAAGCCGACAGTAGACCCGTGGCGGTGGCCTGACGAACTACGTCTAGCACCGCCGGGACCAGTTCGAGGCTGGGCCCAGCCAGTTGCTTTTTTTTTTAATGGGAATTAGCCCACCCGGGCACAGATCAAACGACCCACAACGGGGCCTGGGGGGGAGGGGGGGTGCGAAAAAGGAACAGAAATAAATTTAAAATATAGAAGAAAAAGGTTATACTGTGTTAATGTACACCAGGAGGAGGGTTTCTGTTTACTGGGGTTGGCGTCTCTTGGTGCCGCAGTAGGTGATTGGTGCTTTGGTAGAGTTAGTTTGTCTAACTGTCTCTGTCCGTCTGTCTCTCAGTCTCTGTCTGTCTTTGTATCTCTGTTTGTCTGTCCGTCAGTCTGTCTCTCTGTCTGCCAGTCTATTTTTACAATGTCTGTCACTGTCTGTCTGTGTCTGTGTTTGTCTCGTTCTGTCTATCTGTCTGTCTCAGCCTCTCTGTCTTTCCACTATGTCGGTCTCTGGCTGTCTGTTCTGTCTCTCTGTCTGTCTGTCTTTCTGTCTGTCTGTTTTTTGTTGAAGGGAGTTGTTGAGTTAGGTTGTTTTTATTGAGAGGGTTGTCGCTGAGGTTGGGTATGGAGAATTGTAAGTATTTCTGTGCGGCTTTGTCTGGGGGGGGGTGTTGCTGTGTTTGGAGGTTGGTTGGTATTTTATTTTATTGTATTTATTTATTATTTTATTTTATTTTTTATTTTTTTATTTATTAATTTATTTATTTATTTTTATTTTGTTAATTATTTATTTATTTTTTGTTGGGGGGTGGGGGGGGGCGGTGGTCGGGTATGTTGATTTATAGGATAGGATTCCTTAGGGAGGATTTGTAGACAGACAGACAAACAGAGACAGTTAGAAAAACAGACAGACGGACGGACACAGACAGACAGACATTAAACAGACAGACACACAGAAATAGACAGAAACCGTCAGACAAACGGACAAACACACCGAAAGACACAGACAGAAAGACATACAGACAGACAAACAGACGAGCGGAGACAGACAGACAGTCAGAGGCAGACAGGGAGAGACAGACAATCTTGGCTACTAACTCAAGATAAAGAAGGAATCGCCGTAAATAAGAAGGTCCGGCGCTCTTCTCAGGCTCGACCGCTGTCACCCAAACTGAAACAGACAACTGTCCCTTGACTCACCACGTAACCATAACGTATCTGATTGAGTTGTTAAGCAACAGGAACACTTTGGTAAAAGAAGAAATAATAACAACTTGTAGGAATCTCTCTGTCTCAGTCTCTGTCTGTCTTTGTATCTCAATCTCTGTCCGTGTGTCTCTGTGTCCGTTTCTTTCTGTCTGTCTGCCTGTCTGTCTGTTTGTCGCAGACACAAGCAGACAACTGACAGACAGACAGACGGAGAAATAGAGGGACAGACAGAAACAGAGACGGCGACATAGACTAACATATAGACGAAAGAGACAGACAGACAGAAAAACAGAGGCAGAAAATCAGAAAGACAGACAGATCGATATTGTGAGACAGACTGGCAGAAACAGTCAGACACAGAGACACAGATAGATGGGGGATGGGGGGATTCCACACCCTTCCCAGTCGGTGGGTCCTGATACCTTCCGTTGCCAACTACCGGATGGTGCCATTCTCCACCTCCCAGGATGGGTGTGGATGGGGGATGGGGGGATTCCACACCCTTCCCAGTCGGTGGGTCCTGATACCTTCCGTTGCCAACTACCGGATGGTGCCATTCTCCACCTCCCAGGATGGGTGTGGATGGGGGATGGGGGGATTCCACACCCTTCCCAGTCGGTGGGTCCTGATACCTTCCGTTGCCAACTACCGGATGGTGCCATTCTCCACCTCCCAGGATGGGTGTGGATGGGGGATGGGGGGATTCCACACCCTTCCCAGTAGGTGGGTCCTGATACCTTCCGTTGCCAACTACCGGATGGTGCCATTCTCCACCTCCCAGGATGGGTGTGGATGGGGGATGGGGGGATTCCACACCCTTCCCAGTCGGTGGGTCCTGATACCTTACCGTACACCACCCTACACCACCATACCCCATACTACACTACCCACTACACCCCCACTACACCACCATACCCCACACTACACCACCCTACACACACACTTCCCAGTCGGTGGGTCCTGATACCTTACCGTACACCACCCTACACCACCATACCCCATACTACACGACCCACTACACCCTCACTACACCACCATACCCCACACTACACCACCCACTACACCACCCTACACACACACTTCCAAGTCGGTGGGTCCTGATACCTTACCGTACACCACCCTACACCACCATACCCCATACTACACCACCCACTACACCCTCACTACACCACCATACCCCACACTACACCACCCACTACACCACCCTACACACACACTTCCCAGTCGGTGGGTCCTGATACCTTACCGTACACCACCCTACACCACCATACCCCATACTACACCACCATACCCCATACTACACCCTGGGAAGGATGTGGATTCCCTCTCCTCATCCCCCACTCCCCATCATCCCTCTCACCCCACCCACCCCTTCATCCTCTCACCCTTCCCAGTCGGTGGTTCTTGGTACCTCCCAGGATGGGTGAGAGGATGATGGGTGTGGGTGGGTGGTTATAGTCGGGATGTCCTACACCCCCAATACACCACCCTACACCACCCTACCCAACACTACCCTATTTTATGACGTATTATTTGTGCTGTCTCAATTCTGATGTTGTTGACAAATGACCAGGAATTACAGTAATTATAAATGTTCTAATTATTATTCTCAATTATATTAATCATTTAAGTTAAAAAAAACACCAAAAGAATCGAACGACCCACCGCAACGCAACGAACCCAACGACCCACCGCAACGCAACGAACCCAACGACCCAACGCAACGAACCCAACGACCCAACCGCAACGCAACGAACCCAACGACCCAACGCAACGAACCCAACGACCCAACGCAACGCAACGACCCGAACCCAACGACCCACCGCAACGCAACGAACCCAACGACCCACCGCAACGCAACGACCCAACGCAACGAACCCAACGACCCAACGCAACGCAACGAACCCACCGCAACAGAACCCAACGACCCAACGCAACGAACCCAACGACCCAACGCAAACACCCAACGACCCACCGCAACGCAACGAACCCAACGACCCACCGCAACGCAACGAACCCAACGACCCAACGCAACGCAACCAACGACTACCGAACCCGCGACCCACCGCAACGCAACGAACCCAACGACCCACCGCAACGCAACGAACCCAACGACCCAACGCAACGAACCCAACGACCCACCGCAACGAACCCAACGACCCAACGCAACGAACCCAACGACCCAACGCAACGAACCCAACGACCCACCGCAACGAACCCAACGACCCAACGCAACGAACCCAACGACCCAACGCAACGACCCACTACACTTTTTTTTCGTTTTTTTATTTTTTTATTTTTATTTTTTTTATTTATTTATTTTTTTTTATTTTTTTTTATTTTTTATTTTTTATTTTTTTTATATATATTTTTTATTTTTTTAGCACACCACCCACTACACCCACCCCTTCATCCTCTCACCCTTCCCAGTCAGTGGTTCTTGGTACCTTCTGTTGTTGGCTGACGGATGGTACCATTCCCCACCTCCCAGGATGGGTGAGAGGATGATGGGTGGGGGTTATAGACGGGATGTCCTACCCTACCTAACCTACACCTACCCGAGAGTTTAGTTAATAAGTGATGAACTGGCTTGGCCTTGCCTCGATCTAGGACTGGAGGAGCTAGATAGAGGTACTTACTTCGTCGTGTCACAGGCAGGGGAATTACTATCGACTTTTTGGAAGGTCTATTTATGTTACATTAGCTGTTTTTCCTGTTTTTCTTTAATAATTCATATATTTACGCAGTCAACCTCCAAAAGTAGACGTTTATTAACATAGAGATATAATGGGGCACTCCGTACAACATTCAAGCTATGTGGGCGTGTATGACTTGTCTTCTTGTGTACATGACTCTCGGGTGTGTGTGTGCGTGTATGACTGTCTTGTGCATATGACTGCCATGTATGTGTGTGTATGACTGTCTTGTGCATATGAATGCCATGTATGTGTGTGTATGACTATCTTGTGTATATGTCTGTTGGATTCTCAAGTCTTTGTCCACTAAATTCCCTCACCTAAACCTTCTCCATTACCACACCCCTCATCCCCCACCCTCCACCCTCACCCCGCCAACCCCCATCCCCCACCCTCACTCCCCCCACCCTTACCCCCAAATGGTGAATTCATCTACTGTAAGTCACTCTTTTAAATTGGGGCATTAAAAAAACAAAAAAGCGTCAAAACAACAGAGACTCGACCGGCTCACTACCTACCATGTTGATTGCCCGCACAAGATGGACGAACAGACAGAATCTCATAAAAATAAAGTTCTTTTTTTTCGCCCCCCAGGCTCCGTTGTGGGTCGTTTGACCTGTGCCCGGGTTGGCTAATTCCCGTAAAAAAACCACACACAAGAGAGAGATAGAGGAGAACACAATATCAACTTAGTAAATCATCCTTCCATTTCATTTCCAGGAACAACTTCAGTTCTCCACGAGGTTCACATTACCCGTGGACAGCCATCGTTATTGGAACATGGGGAAATTTCGTCCGGCAACTATTTTTGAAACCAAAAGAAAGAAAATTGATTTGGATGGACATAAAATGTATAAATCTGCAAAGGAATAATATTTGTTATACGATATACTCCATACAGAACAGCACATGCAGAATTGTATTGTTCTTTTTAAAAGCGGTCCATGTTTGTGTACGAAAAATGCCGCCAGCCTCTACAGCGCCGTTTATATCCTCCAAATTCGCCTAACCATCATAAAAGGTAAGCCTTTAAGATAACTAATACAACTAATTTATGTGTAGAAATGTATTGAAATCAAATTGAAATAAAAAAAAGTCGTAAATGGTCTATTTGAAGAGTGGTGAGAACAGCTTCCTCTGGGATGGTGAATGACGTCCTTTATCAGAATTAATATCGACCCAATTTTCGTAATGAGCGCAATTAATAACAGTCCATCACTACCAAAATAATTATTTCCTTAGTATAATTACTTATTAGCCGAGATTTCATATTTTAATAAGTCCAAATATGCCAGGTAACTAGTGCTAGGTACTTCCCAGGCATGTTTCATTTGTGCATCAGTTTAACCACAATTTACTACTAATAAGATAAATTCAGTGACCTAAATTCATGTTTTATTTTTATATTCCCTTAGTGACTCGATGTATTACAAAAAAGAACTACTTTACGACTTGTTTGGGCCAACAGTTGGAGTGGTGATATTAATTAACTTTGCCATTCACACTGGTAGAATCAAATGTAGATATATTGGCTTTGTATGTCCATGATTTCAACAAAAATGAATAAGTCCTTCTAAAATAAATGGAATTGATGATATTATTATCTTTTTGGCCATCCAGCGAATTTAATGATTTTAAGTTGACCGATTTTTACCAGTTAAGTTAGGTTATGTTAGATTAGTTAAGTTGGGTTAGGTTAGGTTTGGTGACATTGAAATTATGTTTTTTCAAATGCCAAGTAGAGGTGGATGACCTAAACATTCATTTTACCAAATTGATTATGAGTAGATTAAACACATTAGTTGTGTTTTTTTTACAAATTCAGACCCCATAAAGTTCTAATGACAATCACTTCATGATTGATGTTTCACCCTATGATTGATGTTTCACCCTATACACTAAAGCTACTTTATATAAGAGGAAAAATTAGCACCAAATTGTATTGTTTAATACCAAAAGAAGTCATTGATGATAAAATTTAATAACAATATTTGAGGTATTACGACCTGGTC
>NW_024743823.1:0-7079 GCF_018991925.1 Homarus americanus | reverse complement strand
TTACGACATGGTTCTCTCTTCTACGCGGACTTTTATGTAGTTCAGCAGTTCAATTTGCCAGCTGACGGGTTACATGGTCTCCCAACCCTTAGAACCTCAAAGGTAATGGAAAATTACAGGGGGTGATATGATTATATAACACTAATGTACTACCCCATATTTATATAAGACTTGCCTATGAGACAGGGGCTAATACAAGCTGATATGTTTTCGTCTATCAATGCGGATCTGTGCAGCATCTCCGAATGTGGAGATAAAAATTGGTTAAATTCAATAGTAATTAAATACAGTATATACCAATTACACTTTACAAAATAGATGATCTCTCACCAATCACATTTCAGGACGCAATCATTCTGCCAAATTCTAAAATAGATATGATAGGACTCACCATTTCCTCTAGTATATCATGGAAGCCACACATCCACAACATTGCTAAAGCTGCCTCCAGAAACCTGGGAATGCTGTACAGATGCAATAGCTACTTCACTCCTAAGCAGTTGCTTCAAATTTATGAGGGATTCATTCGTCCAAACTTGGAGTACCGCTCTCATATCTAGGGTGGCTCTTCTTCTCTCCAACTGTTAGATAGGGTGGAATCAAAGGCATTTCGTCTTATTAAAACTCCTCCTTTAATTGATAATCTCTCTTCCCTTTCTCTTCGCACCAATGTTGCTTCACTCTTTCTCTCTTACAGGTACTCCAACGAGAAATGTTCTGTGGATTTGACATCCTGTGTACCTCCGGTAAGATCATGGGCTCGTAACACTCGTCTTGCCAGCAGTGCCCACCATTTCTGTGTAGATGTTAGTCACGCTAGAATAGTCCGTCATAGTACATCCTTCTTTCCTCACACAACCAAATGTGTGGAGTGCTCTGCCTTCTTCTGTGTTTCCATACTCCTGCAATCTGTCTCGCTTCATAAAGCTGGTTTTCGGCATCTTCGGGTTGTAGATTAATATACTTTTATTTTTAATTTATTTTTACTCTTATTTTTTCGCCCCCTTGTGCCCCGTTGTGGGTCGATGACCTGTGCCCGGGTGGGCTATTCCCAGTAAAAAGAAAAAAGAAAAGAAAAAAAAACAGAGACCATAGCCACATAACCGACCACCAATACCCGAACCACTAACAAAATATCACAGAAACCACAAATCATAACAGCTACACCTAACAACCCAAGCAAGAGAAAACACACCTCTATCCCAAAAACAAAACACAAAGAGAAACCCCTACAAACTCCCACAGTTCCCAGCACCTCCTAAACCTCCACCTCAAATAACATTCCTCCCAAATACACTGGTCCCACATTTCCCTTCACCACCCTAGCCATACCCACACCTGACTCCATCCAGGCAATCACCACCACCAACCACACCACGAGAAAACCCACAACCTCCTCCACCAACTCTGCTGCATCCACACCTGACTTCACCCAGGCGGCCACCAACAATCAAACTACTAACAGACTATCAGAGAACCCACAAAACATAACATTAACACCCAGCAACCCAAGGAAAAGGAAATAAGCCTCGCCCTCGCTACTTCCGGACAAAAAAAGAGAAAACAATTGAAATATACCAACAGATATGGCGTGAAATTCGAAATATTCCACTTTCAAACTTTTCCAAGCGTGATGAATAATCTAGCTGTTAGAATACAGGCAGTGATTGGTGGGAAAGGGGCTTACAATGAACATGTGGTGTGAAAATAAACTTACAGGTTTTCACATTAAAATAAAGCAAAGCGAAATGAACAATTTTGTGTAGTGCATGTTTAAGAGCAAAATTATTTTAGGGACATCATTCTGGGGCACCAATATATATCTATATATATATATATATATATATATATATATATATATATATATATATATATATATATATATATATATATATATATATATATATATATCTATATCTATATATATATATATATATATATATATATATATATATATATATATATATATATATATATATATATATATATATATATATATATATATATATATATATATGCAAATAAATCACTGTCGGTGCGCGTGATCTGGTATATGCTGATAACCACAGGGAAAGAAGAAAACACGAAGTTCCCAAGCGCTTTCGTGTAATTCACATCTTCAGGGGTGAGTACAGACTGTCTGCCTCACCCTGAAGCATCTTTCAAAATTATATATATATATATATATATATATATATATATATATATATATATATATATATATATATATATATATATATATATATATATATATATATATATATATATATATATATATATATATATATATTATATATATATATATATATATATATATATATATATATATATATATATATATATATATATATGTAATGATTGATTGTCAGACCAAAGCTTACAGCCCAGAATTATGTCACATATAACAGCAAGTACACTACAGACATCGTGGTACCACCACATTCCGGGTTGACACACCTCAGGTCGACCCTAGGGACTTGACCTCGCCCGCGAATGACGTGAGTTAGCCGGGTGACCTACAACCTCACCTAACCAAGACACCTGGGCAGGACCACACCTGCACACAGCTATCCAGATCAAACCATTTTAGTGATAATTGGTTAGAGGTCAAAAGCCGGCTGGGCCGACCCTATATAAAGGCCCTACAGTCCCGTCCACGATCATTCTGGTTCTGATTATCATTCTGATCCTGGTTGCCATTCGAACATTACTCTGGAGATTTCCAGAGTCATGCTTGTCTTCTCCCCAGGTCGGGAGAGGGACTTCCCGACCAGACCCCAGCTAAGCAGAAGCCTCCCATAGGAGGCAGCCCAGCCAAGCATCCACTGGGCATACGTCAGGGTACGCGTGAGTCTTGTCAGAACGATTCCTAGGGTGAGTTACCTACTGTGGGAAGTGTATTCATTCAGGTGTGTCCGAGAGTCAGTGTCGAGCAACGTAAAACATAATGTGTTAGTACCCCGATATAATAGTGATATTAATGTGTCCATGTCATTGAGTGAATTAATAAATAGTTGTATCGAAGAGGTGTTTAACAAGTTGTCCCTTTAAGAAGTGATATATGTGTATTGACAGATGACATCGACCTGATAACGAGATCTGAGATTGCCGAGTTCCACGACAATTTAAATAGTGAGTTACTTAATGCACAAAGGCAGAACATACCATACAAAAAACTCAGATCAGACAACAATGACCCTAAATGGATAAATAATTATTTAAAGAACATCATTGGCCAAAGGAAGGCTATAGGTAGAAGGATAAATCGTGGCGAAATTCACCTCCGGGACTATTATAGGGTATTGGCGAGTAGGGTTAAAACTGAGATAAGGAAAGCAAAGAGGAATAATGAGGTAAGGATAGCAAGGGAGGCGAAGACAAACCCCAAAGGATTCTACCAAATGTATCAAACTAAAACACGAGAAAAGATTGGACCAATACGGTCAGACTCCGGCGAGCTCACTGATAACGATGGAGAAATGAGCAATAATTTGAATAAATATTTTTCAACAGTTTTCACCACCGAAAATTTAAACATGATACCCGAGGCACCGACTCTATTCAGAGATAGTGAAGAAAACAAATTAAGTGAGATAGTAGTGACTAGTAACGATGTTAGTAAGCAAATAGACAAATTAAAGCCTAATAAGTCACCTGGTCCCGATGAAATATTTGCCAGAGTATTAAAGGAATGTCAGGAAGAGCTTAGTATGCCCTTAGCAAAGTTGTTTAACATGTCCTTAAAAACAGGTGTAGTACCAGAATCCTGGAGGATAGCGAATGTAATACCGATTTTCAAGAAGGGGGATAGATCACTATCCTCTAACTACCGCCCAATCAGTCTAACATCAATAGTAGGCAAATTACTGGAAGCAATCATTTCAAACTCTATTCGAAATCACCTGGAGAAGCACAGATTGATCAATGATTCCCAGCATGGCTTCACAAGCGGACGTTCTTGCCTAACTAATCTATTAACATTCTTTTCATCAGTTTTCGAATCGGTGGACGAGGGGCACAATTATGATGTGGTATATCTCGACTTTAGTAAAGCCTTCGACAGAATCCCCCACGAAAGACTAATTAGAAAGGTAGAAGCTCATGGCATCAAAGGTGACATCCTTAAATGGATTAGGGCGTGGTTACAGGACAGGAAACAGCGAGTGAGCATTAACGGCACTAAGTCCCATTGGAGCAACGTCACAAGTGGAGTTCCCCAAGGCTCAGTACTTGGACCATTATTGTTTATTATATACATAAACGACATAGATATCGGCATAGACAGCAACATAAGTAAATTTACTGATGACACTAAAATAGGACGTGTTATCAAATCTGACGAGGACTCCGCAAAACTACAGGAAGATCTAAACAAATTTTTCGAATGGTCTGAAAAATGGCAGATGAAATTCAACGTCGACAAATGTAAAGTACTCAGTATAGGAGATGTAAACAGGGAAAACAGATACCAGATGAACAACGATGCCATAGAGAAATCCGACTGCGAGAGAGATTTAGGAGTAATGATAAGTAGGAACCTTAAGCCAAGTAAACAATGTGTTTTGCTCGTAACAAGGCTAATAAAGTACTTGGGTTCATACAAAGGAGTGTTAGTTACAAGACTAGCGAGGTCATCCTAAAACTGTATCTTGCTCTTGTGAGACCACACCTGGATTACGCAGTTCAGTTCTGGTCACCGTATTACAGAATGGATATAGAATCCTTGGAAAGAATTCAGAGGAGAATGACAAGACTAATCCCGGGCATTAGGAACCTTGAGTATAGAGACATGTTAAAGCATCTTAATTTGCACTCCCTTGAGAGACGTAGAGCGAGGGCGACCTGATAGAGGTGTATAAGTGGAAGGCAGGGCTAAACAAAGGGGACATTACAAAGGTACTCAAATTATCCAACCAGGAGCGAACTCGTAACAATGGTTTTAAATTAGACAAATTTAGATTTAGGCGTGAAATAGGTAAACACTGGTTTGGAAACAGAGTAGTGGATGAATGGAACAAGTTACCAAATATCATCATTAACTCAAATATGCTGAATTGCTTCAAACATAGGTTGGATGCTCATATGAGCAATAGGGGTTGGGTGTAAACGGGACTGCCCAGTATGGGCCAATAGGCCCGCTGCAGTTTCCTCCATTCTTATGTTCTTATGTTCTTATACGAGATAAGATAAGCGTATTGACACTGAGTAAATAACATCCCGGCCACGCTACCAAGTTCCTATCTTTACATTCCTACTCTCTATACTTCTCCTACTTATAAGTAATCTTCTTCTCTGTGTAGTTATCTCATTATATTGGTGGCTGCGAACTATGACCAATACGGTCAGACTCCGGCGAGCTCACTGATAACGATGGAGAAATGAGCAATAATTTGAATAAATATTTTACAACAGTTTTCACCACCGAAAATTTAAACATGATACCCGAGGCATCGACTCTATTCAGAGATAGTGAAGAAAACAAATTAAGTGAGATAGTAGTGACGAGTAACGATGTTAGTAAGCAAATAGACAAATTAAAGCCTAATAAGTCACCTGGTCCCGATGAGATATTTGCCAGAGTATTAAAGGAATGTAAGGAAGAGCTTAGTATGCCCTTAGCAAAGTTGTTTAACATGTCCTTAAAAACAGGTGTAGTACCAGAATCCTGGAGGATAGCGAATGTAATACCGATTTTCAAGAAGGGGGATAGATCACTATCCTCTAACTACCGCCCAATCAGTCTAACATCAATAGTAGGCAAATTACTGGAAGCAATCATTTCAAACTCTATTCGAAATCACCTGGAGAAGCACAGATTGATCAATGATTCCCAGCATGGCTTCACAAGCGGACGTTCTTGCCTAACTAATCTATTAACATTCTTTTCATCAGTTTTCGAATCGGTGGACGAGGGGCACAATTATGATGTGGTATATCTCGACTTTAGTAAAGCCTTCGACAGAGTCCCCCACGAAAGACTAATTAGAAAGGTAGAAGCTCATGGCATCAAAGGTGACATCCTTAAATGGATTAGGGCGTGGTTACAGGACAGGAAACAGCGAGTGAGCATTAACGGCACTAAGTCCCATTGGAGCAACGTCACAAGTGGAGTTCCCCAAGGCTCAGTACTTGGACCATTATTGTTTATTATATACATAAATGACATAGATATCGGCATAGACAGCAACATAAGTAAATTTACTGATGACACTAAAATAGGATGTGTCATCAAATCTGACGAGGACTCGGCAAAATTACAGGAAGATCTAAACAAATTTTTCGAATGGTCTGAAAAATGGCAGATGAAATTCAACGTAGACAAATGTAAAGTACTCAGTATAGGAGTTGTAAACAGGGAAACCAGATTCCAGATGAACAACGATGCCATAGAGAAATCCGACTGCGAGAGAGATTTAGGAGTAATGATAAGTAGGAACCTTAAGCCAAGTAAACAATGTGTTTTTGCTCGTAACAAGGTTAATAAAGTACTTGGGTTCATACAAAGGAGTGTTAGTTACAAGACTAGCGAGGTCATCCTAAAACTGTATCTTGCTCTTGTGAGACCACACCTGGATTACGCAGTTCAGTTCTGGTCACCGTATTACAGAATGGATATAGAATCCTTGGAAAGAATTCAGAGGAGAATGACAAGACTAATCCCGGGCAGTAGGAACCTTGAGTATAGAGACAGGTTAAAGCATCTTAATTTGCACTCCCTTGAGAGACGTAGAGCGAGGGGCGACCTGATAGAGGTGTATAAGTGGAAGGCAGGGCTAAACAAAGGGGACATTACAAAGGTACTCAAATTATCCAACCAGGAGCGAACTCGTAACAATGGTTTTAAATTAGACAAATATAGATTTAGGCGTGATATAGGTAAACACTGGTTTGGAAACAGAGTAGTGGATGATTGGAACAAGTTACCAAATATCATCATTAACTCGAATACGCTGAATTGCTTCAAACATAGGTTGGATGCTCATATGAGCAATAGGGGTTGGGTGTAAACGGGACTGCCCAGTATGGGCCAATAGGCCCGCTGCAGTTTCCTCCATTCTTATGTTCTTATGTTCTTATGT
>NW_024743822.1:0-9730 GCF_018991925.1 Homarus americanus | reverse complement strand
CTGGTTGATTTGTGGCCTCTTGACTTGGGCTCGAGAGTTACATTTGACCTGGCTAATGTGAGGTCAGGTCTGGCCTTCTGGGATGTAGGCTATTGTGTATATTGGGAGAGAGTCGGCTGGTGCCTTCTTACATGTTTGTTGTGGTGCCGTGTCACATGGGAGGGGAGCCTGGCTGATTTATAACCCTTGGTCAACCGTGAGAGTTACCCTACACTTGACCTCCTAATGTCGGGTCGAGTCTGGACTGTCTCTGAGATGCAAGCTGCGGTCTGACAACCCATCACTACACCTCCCGCCAAGACCAAAGCTTTCATGCTCAGAGAACTGATGACACATTTAAAGTAGACAGTAACATCATGTGCAGTATCTAATATAGTCCCTGAGGCGATAATGCATCCTTACATTTCACAAATTATAACACTAGAGATGTATGTTTTTCTACTGGCATAGTTTGATCTGACAAAGCTTACTATACCTCCCGCCAAGATTAAAGCTTCTATGACAGGAGAAAAAATAAAATACATACACAGTAAGTGAACATAGAGTGATCTAAAGATCCTTCATATCTAGCATAGTGTCCGAGGCAAACTTGCAAATCACATTCAACAAACAAAAACAGGTGTTACATTGCCTAACCAGGCCGTGTCAAAATTAATTCATCTCAGTCAGTAAATGGCCACAACATTGTGTTTCGTAGTTCAAAACATTGATCAAATGAACTCATAGAAAAAGTGACTAATCTTTAAAAAAAACTTTCTTTGTACTACATGTTAACAAAAATCAGAGAATTAAATACTTCAAAATACAAAAAAAATGCTCCTACTTCACATGTTCGGGTGTTATATCTTTTTATTGTACATCAACAACATCAACAACATCAACACATTTGTTGGGTTCAGCATGGCTCAAGTCCTCCATCCAGCTGGTATCTGAAAATAAGGAATGCCGGCAGCACAACAGCGGTAGTCGATTGGTCCTTCTGATTATCCACCTTTTCATCGTTGACTTTCTTCTGATGTCAGCACAGGACGTCTTCTGTCTTCACATAGCACGTTTTTCTTTCTTCAATACCGCACTTTGTAGGTCGTGTCACCACATCTGACTTCTTCTCACTTCCTCCTGGTTTCTATAATATTCCAGATGATTTTTCTGTTCACCTGCGCTTCCTCTACGTGTAGAGCATTTTCATATTCCAGATGAATTTTTCTGTTCATCTGCGTTTCTTTATACATCTTCATTTTCATATTCCAGACGATTTTTCTGTTCGTCTGCGTTTCTTTATACATCTTCGTTTTCCGTCATATTCCAGATGAATTTTTCTGCTCCATCTGTATTTCTTCTCTGGAATATGTTGAAAATGATGATTTTCAACATATTCCAGACGATTTTCTGTTCATCTGCCGTCGGCCCCCTCCGGCCGGGATGAAAGCTGGTCCACTGCTTGAGCTGTCGTCTCCTTAGATGACTGTAAGGCAGGTTCCGCGGACCAGGGCTCGCCCTCCGTACGTGAGTGTCGGCGAGACCAAAGACCGTCCTGTCTTACACCTTCCACAGTGGTGAATCCCTCCCTGGCTGGTCTCACCAGGGTTCGTTGTGTGGCGCTGCATTCCACACTCCTTAATTTCCTAGAGTAGAAAAATATAAAATCTTTTTAATCCTAGACCAGGGAGGACTTGAAAGAAAAGGGGTGGTGTGTGGCGGGTGTGGTGCTGCATTCATCACGCTGCATTCATCACGCTTCTTCTTCTCTGCTTATATGTGCTGTGGTTGGATTCCGGCTAGCCATGGGGCGGTACTGTGTGTGATATTTGCCAGAGAAACAATCCTAGAGGGATGATGGATTAGTTGGAAGTGCATTCGCAAAAAAAAAATTTACTTTATAAGTTATGTCAATGTTTGGTAACTATTATTTCCGTCACGACAATTTTCTCATCAGGCTGGGTCGGGGAGTTAAGCTCTGCGCACTACACTTAATATCATTTATCACTACGCGTCAAAGAGTACATCACAAATCATAACAGCATAAAAACACACTGAGTGAAGCTCTGTAATTATCGCAATATTAAGTAACACTAACCACCGATTTCGAAGCATAACTCACTGGACAAAACATATGGGGATTGGTGGTCACACTGGACGGTGCGAGGCGGGTGGAGGCGAGGCGAGGCGAGTCGGGGCGCGGCTGGCCAGGCCGACGTGGGGCGGGGTGGTGGCGAGGCGTGGCGGGTGAGATGGGGGGGGAGCCGGGGCGTGGTTGATCGGGCCAGGTGGGGGGGGAGCCGGGGCGTGGTTGATCGGGCCAGGCCGGGGCTTTGCGGGGCACGGAACGGCGGGGCGGGGCGGGGCACGGAACGGCGGGGCGGGGCAGGGCAGGACGGAGCGAGGCGGGAACGGATGGGTATGGAGGGTGAGGTGAGGATTAGGACAAGGAGGAGGATGTAGGTTGTAAGACATGTTAAGTTATAACAGTTAGTATAGACACAGCTTCTATCACTAAAACACAATAGGTACATTTAACACTGACCGACAATTAAAATGCACTTGGGATACTGAGAACTTCACAGAACGTGGGGGACACTGAGAAATTATATTAAGCACTGAGCATATTCTGGGAGTGTTTTGCTATTAACAATTCGCGTATACCACAACGAGAGACATTGACTTGAGCTGTAAAGATGACACACTAGGACACTTTTCACGCTACGACGCTACGACACAGGAATTACTTATTACACAATTGTAGACAATACTTAGACTGAATCAAATGAAGGATGAGACGAGCCAGGTGTTATGGCTAACCGAGGGAAGGCGTGAGTTTACGTTAAGTTCGCTGCTACCAATATAATAACTAAGCGAGGAGGGCGTGGATTAACGTATATAGTTCGCTGCCACCATTGTAATGGTAAAAATCTCACAAGAAGATTACATATAGGTAGAATATTGATAGTATAAGAGCATAAAAGAGAGGAAGATTTTGGTAGCGTGGCCGTGATAGTTATTTACACTGTCCGTACACTTATCGTACCTTATACGTCAATACACATCTATTACGTCTTAAGGGCGACTTCTCAAACACTGCTTCATTACAACTCTTTATTAATTACGAACATGACATGGACACATTAATAACATTTTCTATTGAAGTTACTAGGACATTATGTTTACGTTACTAGGACATCATATTACGTTACTAGACACTCTGATTCTCGGACACGAATATGAAATGAATACACTTCCCACGTAAGTAACTCATCCCATGGAAAGCTCTGACAAACACTCACGTGACCTATGGGAAGCCTAGCAGGTAGTCCTGGGTTGTCTCTATGGGAGACTGCTTAGCTGGGCGCCGGAGGAAAGTCTCGGTCCTGACCGGAGGCGACTAGAGGCGACTGGAGGCGGCTTGCCTCCGGCCCCTGACTTCTCTCGAGCAGGGCTCGGGACGTGGTAGCTGGTCCTTCCTCCTTACAAGATACACTCTCTCTCTGTCTCTCTCTCTTTCTGTGTATCTCTCGGGAGGACTAGGACGTCCTATTTATTGGGAGGCGACCCCTCAGGTTGAGCTGATGGGGGGGGGGGGCGGTGAAGGGTCTCCTTACATTTGCCCTCGCTGATGTAGGGTCAGGTCTGGACTTTTTCAGAGACTATAAGTTGTATCTTCTGGAAAAGTCATCAGATGGGGCCGTGTGACATGAGAGGCCCTGGTTGATTTGTGGCCTCTTGACTTGGGCTCGAGAGTTACATTTGACCTGGCTAATGTGAGGTCAGGTCTGGACTTCTGGGATGTAGGCTATTGTGTATATTGGGAGAGAGCCGGCTGGTGCCTTCTTACATGTTTGTTGTGGTGCCGTGTCACATGGGAGGGGAGCCTGGCAGATTTATAACCCTTGGTCAACCGTGAGAGTTACCCTACACTTGACCTCCCTAATGTCGGGTCGAGTCTGGACTGTCACTGAGATGCAAGCTGCGGTCTGACAACCCATCACTACACAAAGGCCCCTTATCGAATATAACAAAGGCCCCTGGTCGAGTATAACAAAACCCCCTGATCGAGTATGAAAATGCACCCTGGTCGAATATAACAAAGCCCCCTGATCGAGTATAACAAAGTCCCCCGATCGAGTATAACTAAGTGCCCTAATCGATATAACAAAGGACCCTAATGCCGTATAACAAAGTCCCAAGATCGAGTATAACAAAGTCCCCTGATCGAGTATAACAAAGGACCCTAATGGAGTATAACAAAGTCCCCTGGTCGAGTATAACAAACTACCCTGGTCGAATATAACAAAGTCCTCTGATCAAGTATATCAAAGTCCCCAGATCAAGTATAACAAAGTCCCGACATCGAGTATAACAAAGCCCCCTGATCGAGTATAAGAAAGGCACCTGATCGAATATATCAATGTTCCTAGTCGAGTTTATACAAAGTCCCCTGATCGAGTATAACAAAGTCCCCAGATCGAGTATAACAAAGTCCCCTCATCGAGTATAACAATCCCCACTCATCGAGTATAAAAAAGCCCCCTTGTCGCGTATAACAAAGTCCCTGATCAAGTATAACAAAGCCCTCTGATCGAGTAGAACTAAGCCCCCTCATCGAGTATAAAAAAGCCCCCTGGTCGAATATAACAAAATCCCCTGGTCGAGTATAACAAAGTCCCAAGATCGAGTATTTCAAAGGCCCCGAATCGAGTATAACAAAGGCCACTGGTCGAAAATAACAATGTCCCCTGATCGAGTATAATAAAGTCCCCTGATCGAGTATAAGAAAGTCCCAAGACCGAGTATAACAAAGCCCCCAGATCGAGTATAACAAAGTCCGCTGATCGATTACAACAAAATCACCTGATCGGTTATAACAAAGTCCCCTGAACGAGTATAACAAAGTCCCCTGATCGAGTATAACAAAGTCCCCTGGTCGTCTATAACAAAGTCCCATGATTGAGTATAAGAAAGCCCCCTCATCGAGTATAAAAAAGCCCCCTGGTCGAGTATAACAAAGTCTCTGATCGAGTAAAACAAAGCCCTTTGATCGAGTATAACAAAGCCCCATCATTGAGTATAAAAAAGCCCCCTGGACGAGTATAACACAGTCCACTAGCCGAGTATAACAAAGTCCCCTGATCGAGTATACAAAAGCCCCCTGGTCGAGTATAACAAAGTCCCCTGGTCGAGTATAACAAAGTCCCATGATCGAGCATAACAAAGGCTCCGAATCTAGTTTAACAAAGGCCCTGGTCGAAAATAACAAAGTCCCCTGATCGAGTATACTAAAGTCCCATGAACGAGTATAACAAAGTCACAAGATCGAGTATAACAAAGCCCCCGGATCGAGTATAACAAAGTCCGCTGATCGAGTATAACACAGCCCCCGGATCGAGTAAAACAAAGTCCCCTGGCCGAGTAAAACAAAGTCCCCTGTTCGAGTATAATAAAGCCCCCTCATCGAGTTTAACAAAACCCCCTGATCGAGTATAAAAAAGCCCCCTGGCCGAGTATAACAACTCCCCTGGTCGAATATAACAAAGTCCCATGATCGATTATAACAAAGGCCCCTTATCGAGTATAACAAAGTCCCCTGATCGAGTATAACAAAGTCCCCTGATCGAGTAAAACAAACACCCTTGATCGAGTTTAACAAAACCCCCTGATCGAGTATAAAGAAGCCCCCTCTTCGAGTATAACAAAGTCCTTTGGTCGAGTATAACATAGTCCCACGATCGAGTATAACAAAGGCTCCTTATCGAGTATAACAAAGGCCCCTGGTCGAGTATAACAAAGCCCCCTCATCGAGTTTAAAAAAAAACCCTGATCGAGTATAAAAAAGCCCCCTGGTCGAGTATAACAAAGTCCCCTGGTCGAGTATAACAAAGTCCCATAATCGAGTATAACAAAGGCCCCTATCGAGTATAACAAAAGCCCCTGGTCGAGTATAACAAAATTCCCTGATCGAGTATAACAAAGTCCCCTGATCGAGTATAACAAACACCCTTGATCGAGTTTAACAAAACCCCCTGATAGAGTATAAAGAAGCCCCATCTTCGAGTATAACAAAGTCCTTTGGTCGAGTATAACAAAGTCCCATGAACGAGTATAACAAAGGCCCCTTATCGAGTATAGCAAAGGCCCCTGGTCGAGTATAATAAAGCCCCCTCATCGAGTTTAAAAAAAAACCCTGATCGAGTATAAAAAAGCCCCCTCGTCGAGTATAACAAAGTCCCCTGGTCGAGTATAACAAAGTCCCATAATCGAGTATAACAAAGGCCCCTTATCGAGTATAAAAAAGCCCCCTGGTCGAGTATAACAAAGTCTCTGATCGAGTACAACAAAGCCCTTTGATCGAGTATAACAAAGCCCCATCATCGAGTATAAAAAAGCCACCTGGACGAGTATAACACAGTCCACTAGCCGAGTATAACAAAGTCCCCTGATCGAGTATACAAAAGCCCCCTGGTCGAGTATAACAAAGTCCCCTGGTCGAGTATAACAAAGTCCCATGATCGACCATAACAAAGGCTCCGAATCTAGTTTAACAATGGCCCTGGTCGAAAATAACAAAGTCCCCTGATCGAGTATACTAAAGTCCCACGAACGAGTATAACAAAGTCACAAGATCGAGTATAACAAAGCCCCCGGATCGAGTATAACAAAGTCCGCTGATCGAGTATAACAAAGCCCCCGGATCGAGTAAAACAAAGTCCCCTGGCCGAGTAGAACAAAGTCCCCTGTTCGAGTATAACAAAGCCCCTCATCGAGTTTAACAAAACCCCCTGATCGAGTATAAAAAAGTCCCCTGGCCGAGTATAACAACTCCCCTGGTCGAATATAACAAAGTCCCATGATCGATTATAACAAAGGCCCCTTATCGAGTATAACAAAGTCCCCTGATCGAGTATAACAAAGTCCCCTGATCGAGTAAAACAAACACCCTTGATCGAGTTTAACAAAACCCCCTGATAGAGTATAAAGAAGCCCCATCTTCGAGTATAACAAAGTCCTTTGGTCGAGTATAACAAAGTCCCATGATCGAGTATAACAAAGGCCCCTTATCGAGTATAGCAAAGGCCCCTGGTCGAGTATAACAAAGCCCCCTCATCGAGTTTAAAAAAAAACCCTGATCGAGTATAAAAAAGCCCCCTGGTCGAGTATAACAAAGTCCCCTGGTCGAGTATAACAAAGTCCCATAATCGAGTATAACAAAGGCCCCTTATCGAGTATAACAAAAGCCCCTGGTCGAGTATAACAAAGTGCTTTGGTCGAGGATATCAAAGTCCCATAATCGAGTATAACAAAGGCCCCTTATCGAATATAACAAAGGCCAATGGTCGAGTATAACAAAATCCCCTGATCGAGTATAACAAAGTCCCCTGATCGAGTATAACAAAGTCCCCTGATCGAGTAAAACAAACACCACTGATCGAGTTTAACAAAACCCCCTGATCGAGTATAAAAAAGCCCCCTGGTCGAGTATAACAAAGTCTTTTGGTCGAGTATAACAAAGTCCCATAATCGAGTATAACAAAGGCCCCTTATCGAATATAACAAAGGCCCCTGGTCGAGTATTACAAAATCCCCTGGTCGAGTATAACAAATTCCTCTCATCGAGTTTAACATAACCCCCTGATCGAGTATGAAAAAGCCCCCTGGTCGAGTATAACAAAGCCCCCTGATCGAGTATAACAAAGTCACCTGATCGAGAATAACTAAGTGCCCTAATCGATATAACAAAGGACCCTAATGCCCTATAACAAAGTCCCAAGATCGAGTATAACAAAGTCCCTTGATCGAGTATAACAAAGGACCCTAATGGAGTATAACAAAGTCCCCTGGTCGAGTATAACAAACTCCCCTGGTCGAGTATAACAAAGTCCTCTGATCGATTATAACAAAGTCCCCTGGTCGAGTATAACAAAGTCCCAAGATCGAGTATAACAAAGTCCCCTGGTCGTCCATAACAAAGTCCCCTGATTGAGTATAAGAAAGCCCCCTGATCGAGTTTAACAAAGTTTTCGGATCGAGTATAACAAAGCCCCCTCATCGAGTATAAAAAAGCCCCCTGGGTGAGTATAACACAGTCCCCTGGCCGAGTATAACAAAGTCCCCTGATCGAGTATAACAAAGCCCCATCATCGAGTTTAACAAAAACCCCTGATCGAGAATAAAAAAGCCCCCTGGTCAAGTATAACAAAGTTCCCTGGTCGAGTATAACAAAGTCCCATGATCGAGTATAACAAAGGCCCCGAATCTAGTATAACAAAGGCCCCTGGTCGAAAATAACAAAGTCCCCTGATCGAGTATACGAAAGTCCCCTGATCGAGTATAACAAAATCACAAGATCGAGTATAACAAAGTCCCCCGATCCCAGTATAACAAAGTCCGCTGATCGAGTATAACAAAGCCCCCTGATCGAGAATAACAAAGTCCCCTGGTCGAGTAAAACAAAGTCCCCTGGCCGAGTAAAACAAAGTCCCCTGTTCGAGTATAACAAAGGCCCCTCATCGAGTTTAACAAAACCCCCTGATCGAGTATAAAAAAGCCCCCTGGTCGAGTATAACAACTCCCCTGGTCGAGTATAACAAAGTCCCATGATCGAGTATAACAAAGGCCCCTTATCGAGTATAACAAAGTCCCCTGATCGAGTATAACAAAGTCCCCTGATCGAGTAAAACAAACACCCTTGATCGAGTTTAACAAAACCCCCTGATCGAGTATAAAGAAGCCCCCTCTTCGAGTATAACAAAGTCCCCTGGTCGAGTATAATAAAGTCGCATGATCGAGTATAACAAAGTCCCCAGATCGAGTATAACTAAGTCCCCTGATCGAGTATAACAAAGGACCCTAATGGCGTATAACAAAGTCCCAAGATCGCGTATAACAAAGTCCCCTGATCGAGTTTAACAAAGTCCCCTTATCGAGTACAATAAAGCCCCTGATCGAGTGTAACAAAGTCCCCTGATCGAGTATAACAAAGTCCCATTATCGAGTATACTAAAGTCCCCTGGTCGAGTAAAACAAAGTCCCCTGGCCGAGTATAACAAAGCCCCCTCATCGAGTATAGCAATTCCCCCTCATCGAGTATAAAAATGCCCCCTGGTCGCGTATAACAAAGTCCCTGATCAAGTATAACAAAGCCCTCTGATCGAGTAGAACAAAGCCCCCTCATCGAGTATAAAAAAGCCCCCTGGTCGAGTATAACAAAATCCCCTGGTCGAGTATAACAAAGTCCCAAGATCGAGTATTTCAAAGGCCCCGAATCGAGTATAACAAAGGCCACTTGTCGAAAATAACAATGTCCCCTGATTGAGTATAATAAAGTCCCCTGATCGAGTATAACAAAGTCTCAAGATCAAGTATAACAATGCCCCAGATCGAGTATAACAATGTCAGCTGATCGATTACAACAAAGTCACCTGATCGGTTGTAACAAAGTCCCCTGAACGAATATAACAAAGTCCCCTGAACGAGTATAACAAAGTCCCCTGGTCGTCTATAACAAAGTCCCTGATTGAGTATAAGAAAGCCCCCTAATCGGGTTTAACAAAACCCCCTGATCGAGTATAAAAAAGCCCCCTGGTCGAGTATAACAAAGTCCTCTGGTCTTGTATAACAAAGTCCTATGATCGAGGATAACAAAGGCCCCTGGTCGAGTATAACAAAATCTCCTGATCGAGTATAACAAAGTCCCCTGATCGAGTATAAAAAGTCCCCTGATCGAGTAAGACAAACACCC
>NW_024743821.1:0-11124 GCF_018991925.1 Homarus americanus | reverse complement strand
TGATTCGTCTATAACTTTCTCACTACTTCCTACCGACTCATGTAACTGTGTTCCATACTCAAAATCTATGTCAGTCTGGGCTTGATCATTGATGAGTTGGTTATCAGCAAATAGTTGCGCTAGGCGTTCGATTTCATCTACATTAGACATGGGAAACTTAGAAATTATCTATTTGCCCCCTTGGGTCAATGAATACTTAACAGTAAGTAGATCACTTGCCTCTCATTTACAAGACAAATGAATATTAATTGTAGTTAATTTTAAACTATCAATAAGAAGACAGACACTTACAAACTACTGTAAATTATAGGATTTCAATACATTAATCTTACATTCGACACTTTATCATTGAAATAATCCTATCCGACGAACCTATGGGTGTGAAGATATCTCTCGAACGTGTTCATGTGTGTAAAACTATGTAATTTAAATACCTATTTATACAGAGTACGTCTGTATAGAAAATGTGTGATCCTTCAAGAGTTCTGAGTGGAGTGTGGGTGTTGCCTCTTCCTAGGATGCGTGCGCTGCTGCTGGTTTCCTTGGCAACGAGATGACGCTTCTGCTTTGGTGAGAGACGAGTCCACTTGATTTAGGTGAGTTCCTCCTCCGGCGATCAGAAAACTGATGATTGGTTATCACACTGGTGGTTCGCTGGCGAAAACTGCCGTGTGCCAATTCTTTCACAGTCCACGTATATATGGAGATCTGTATGATGACACCGGAATTCGTAATTCGCGCTGACGACACAACAATACTGCTCATCTGCTAGTGAAATACCAATTGAATTCCAGGTTACGAAACTGTTGTTCAACACTGCAACACTGTAATGTCTAGGGAATGCTGAGTGGAGTCTATCTCAACCGGCTCAATCTGGATATGTACCAACAGGCTGTAATATTTGTATATTACGAATTCTGCACGTATTTGTATGTGACAGAGATAAGGAGCGCTCACTACATATCGTCTCAATACGGGATATAGTCTTAAACACTCGGATTATGTAACGCGTCACTGCTGTGTGGTTTCTTGTTTTTCACAAGACACAGACGGATGATACGACTACCAGTTTGAAGAATCCGTACACACCGCTGCCACCTATATGAATCGGCTGCTTGTCCAATTAACCAGTCCGTTCACACATATTTATATTTGGGTTTTAAGTAACGAAACCCAAACGGTAGTTCCTTTGTTTTATTATAAAAGGTTATATATATAATTCCCGAGTGTATTTCAACCGTAAGTCTCACTGTCTAGGAGTGAATGAGAAAGGGACGGCGTTTATGTATGATAAACGTTTGGTCACGTCCTTTCGATATGAGTTGAGGTGAGCTACTGAAGCTTAGGGGCATCGCAGTGCGTGCTTACAGGAATGCTGTGCTATGGGTCTCGCCCTCTTGGGTAAGTTGCCCGCTCACGTGTCAATCTCATGTCTTACTCATAGACAGTGGAAAGTTACAGGGTGGTGAATCTGAATATAATATCAGATGTATTGACCCATTTATATAATACGTTCTGTTGATGAGACAGGGGCCTATTACACAGGCTTTGTGTGAAATATAGCAGAGTCTAGGACTGCTTTTATTGTCCTGGTGGCCCAGAGGTAGCGTTCGCTGGTCACAATTATAAGATCGTGGGTTCAAATCCTGGTGGGGTGAGGTGTTGATTAAATGTAGAAGTCCGCGTGCTTTATTGGGATAATGAAATATATATGGATCCTTCTTGTTTCGAAGCCGCATTTGGTAAAATGTTGGTCTGATCACCTAAGCGGCACTCGTGGTCCCCATTAGAGGTTCACGGCGCCATAAGCTCGTTGAACAGGCTTTGTGTGAAATGAAGCAGAGTCTACGACTGCTTTTATTGTCCTGGTGGCCCAGAGGTAGCATCCCCGGGTCACAATTATAAGATCGTGGGTTCAAATCCTGGTGGGGTGAGGTGTTGATTATATGTAGAAGTCTGCGTGCTTTATTGGGCTTATGAAAATTATATGGATCCTCGGGTTTCGAAGCCGCATTTGGTAAAACGTTGCTCTGATCACCTAAGCGGCACGGGTGGTCCCCATTAGAGGTTCACGGCGCCATAAGCTCGTTGAACATGCTTTGTGTGAAATATAGCAGAGTCTAGGAATGCTTTTATTGTCCTGGTGGCCCAGAGGTAGCGTTCCCCGGTCACAATTATAAGATCATGGGTTCAAATCCTGGTGAGGTGAGGTGTTGATTAAATGTAGAAGTCCGCGTGCTTTATTGGGCTAATGAAATATATATGGATCCTTCTTGTTTCGAAGCCGCATTTGGTAAAATGTTGGTCTTATCACCTAAGCAGCACGGGTGGTCCCCATTAGAGGTTCACGGCGCCATAAGCTCGTTGAACAGGCTTTGTGTGAAATATAGCAGAGTCTAGGACTGCTTTTATTGTCCTAGTGGCCCAGAGGTAGCGTTCCCCGGTCACAATTATAAGATCGTGGGTTCAAATCCTGGTGGGGTGAGGTGTTGGTTATATGTAGAAGTCCGGGTGCTTTATTGGGCTAATGAAATATATATGGATTCTCGTGTTTCGAAGCCGCATTGGGTTAAGCGTTGCTCTGATCACCTAAGCGGGACGGGTGGTCCCCATTAGAGGTTCACGGCGCCATAAGCTCGTTGACCAGGCATTGTGTGAAATATAGCAGAGTCTAGGACTGCTTTTATTGTCCTGGTGGCCCAGAGGTAGCATGCAGTCCGCGATTATAAGATCGTGGGTTTTTGAATCTGGTAGGGTGAGTGTTGATTATATGTAAGTCCGAGTGATTTATTGGGCTAATAAATATTTATGGATCCTCCTTGTTTCGAAGCCGGATTTGGTAAAACGTTGCTCTGATCACCTAAGCGGCATGGGTGGTCCCCATTAGAGGTTCACGGTGCCATAAGCAAGTTGAACAGGCTTTGTGTGAAATATAGCAGAGTCTAGGAATGCTTTTATTGTCCTGGTGGCCCAGAGGTAGCGTCCCCCGGTCACAATTATAAGATCGTGGGTTCAAATCCTGGTGGGGTGAGGTGTTGATTATATGTAGAAGTCCGCCTGCTATATTGGGCTAATGAAGTATATATGGATCCTCGTGTTTCGAAGCCGCATTCGGTAAAACGTTGCTCTGATCACCTAAGTAGCACGGGTGGTCCCCATTAGAGGTTCACGGCGCCATAAGCTCGTTGAACAGGCTTTGTGTGAAATATAGCAGAGTCTAGGACTGCTTTTATTGTCCTGGTGGCCCAGAGGTAGCGTCCCCCGGTCACAATTATAAGATTGTGGGTTCAAATCCTGGTGGGGTGAGGTGTTGATTATATGTAGAAGTCCGCCTGCTTTATTGGGTTAATGAAATATATATGAATCCTCGTGTTTCGAAGCCGCATTTGGTAAAACGTTGCTCTGATCACCTAAGCGGCACGGGTGGTCCCCTATAGTGGTTCACAGCGCCGTAAGCTCGTTGAACTTGCTTTGTGTGAAATATAGTAGAGTCTAGCACTGCTTTTATTGTCCTAGTGGCCCAGAGGTAGCATTCCCCGGTCACAATTATAAGATCGTGGGTTCAAATCCTGGTGGGGTGAGGTGTTAATTATATGTAGAAGTAAGCGTGCTTTATTGGGCTAATGAAATATATATGGATCCTCGTGTTTCGAAGCCGGATTTGGTAAAACGTTGCTCCGATCACGTAAGCGGCACGTGTGGTCCCCATTAGAGGTTCATGGTGCTATAAGGTCGTTGAACAGGCTTTGTGTGAAATATAGTAGAGTCTAGAACTGCTTTTATTGTCGTAGTGGCCCAGAGGTGCCATACCCCGGTCACAATTATAAGATCGTGGGTTTGAACCCTGGTGGGGTGAGGTGTTGATTATATGAAGAAGTCCGCGTGCTTTATTGGGCTAATAGAAGCCTCCATGGATCCTTCTTGTTTGAAGCGCATTTGGTAAAACATTGCTCTGATCACCTAAGCAGCATGGGTGGTCCCCATTAGAGGTTCACGGCGCCATAATCTCGTTGAACAGGCTTTGTTTGAAATATAGCAGAGTCTAGGAATGCTTTTATTGTCCTGGTGGCCCAGAGGTACCGTTCCCCTGTCACAATTAGAAGATCGTGGGTTCAAATCCTGGTGGGGTGAGGTGTTGATTATATATAGAAGTCTGCGTGCTTTATTGGGCTAATGAAATATATATGGATCCTCGTGTTTCGAAGCCGCATTTAGTAAAACGTTGCTCTGATCACCTAAGCGGCATGGGTGGTCCCCATTAGAGGTTCACGGCGCCATAAGCTCGTTGAACAGGCTTTGTGTGAAATATAGTAGAGTCTAGGACTTCTTTTATTGTCCTGGTGGCCCAGAGGTAGCATACCCCGGTCACAATTATAAGATCGTGGGTTTGAATCCTGGTAGGGTGAGGTGTTGATTATATGTAAAAGTCCGCGTGCTTTATTGGGCTAATGAAATATATATGGATCCTCGTGTTTCGAAACCGGATTTGGTAAAACGTTGCTCTGATCACCTAAGCGGCACGGGTGGTCCCCATTAGAGGTTCATGGCGCCATAAGGTCGTTGAACAGGCTTTGTGTGAAATATTGCAGAGTCTAGGACTGCTTTTTATTGTGCTGGTGGCCCAGAGGTAGCGTTAGCGGTCACAATTATAAGATCGTGGGTTCAAATCCTGGTGGGGGTGAGGTGTTGAGTTAAAATGTAGAATCAGCGTGCTTTATTGGGATAATGAAATATATATGGATCCTTCTTGTTTGAAGCATTTGGTAAAATGTTGGTCTGATCACCTAAAGCGCTTTTCGTGGTCCCCATTAGAGTTCCGCGGCGCCAAAAGCTCGTTGAACAGTCTTTGTGTGAAATATAGCAGAGTCTAGGACTGCTTTCAGTGTCCTGGTGGCCCAGAGGTAGCATTCCCCGGTCACAATTATAAGATCGTGGGTTCACATCCTGGTGGGGTGAGGTGTTGATTATATGTAGAAGTCCGCGTGCTTTATTGGGCTAATGAAATATATATGGATCCTCATGTTTCGAAGCCGCATTTGGTTAAGCGTTGCTCTGATCACCTAAGCGGCACGGGTGGTCCCCATTAGAGGTTCACGGCGCCATAAACTCGTTGAACAGGCTTTGTGTGAAATATAGCAGAGTCTAGGACTGCTTTTATTGTCCTGGTGGCCCAGAGGTAGCATTCCCCGGCCACAATTATAAGATCGTGGGTTCAAATCCTGGTGGGGTGGGGTGTTGATTAAATGTAGAAGTCCGCGTGCTTTATTGGGCTAATGAAATATATGGATCCTCGTGTTTTGACCGCGCATTAGGTAAAAACGTTGCTCCTGATCACCCCTAAGTAGCACGGGTGGTCTGATGAGTTCCGCGGCGCCATAAGCTCGTTGAACAGGCTTTGTGTAGAAATATAGCAGAATCTAGGAATGCTTTTATTGTCCTAGTGGCCCAGAGGTAGCGTTTCCGGTCACAATTATAAGATGCGATAAGTTCAAATCCTGGTAGAATTGAGTGTTGATTATGTAAAAAGTCCAGCGTGCTTTATTGGGCTAATGAAATATATGGATCCTGCGTGTTTCAGAAACCGGATTTGGTAAAACGTTGCTCTGATCACCTAAGCGGCACTGGTGGTCCCCATTAGAGGTTCATGGCGCCATAAGGTCGTTGAACAGGCTTTGTGTGAAATATAGTAGAGTCTAGGACTCCTTTTCTTGTCCTGGTGGCCCAGAGGTAGCATTCCCCGGTCACAATTATAAGATCGTGGCTTCAAATCCTGGTGGGGTGAGGCTTTGATTATATGTAGAAGTCTGCGTGCTTTATTGGGCTAACGAAATATTTATGGATCCTCGGGTTTCGAAGCCGCATTTGGTTAAGCGTTGCTCTGATCACCAAAGCGGCACGGGTGGTCCCCTATAGTGGTTCATAGCGCCATAAGCTCGTTGAACAGGCTTTGTGTGAAATATAGTAGAGTCTAGAACTGCTTTTATTGTCGTGGTGGCCCAGAGGTAGCATACCCCGGTCACAATTATAAGATCGTGGGTTTGAACCCTGGTGGGGTGAGGTGTTGATTAAATGTAGAAGTCCGCTTGCTTTATTGGGCTAATGAAATATATATGGATCCTTCTTGTTTCGAAGCCGCATTTAGTAAAACGTTGGTCTGATCACCTAAGCGGCACGGGTGGTCCCCATTAGAGGTTCATGGTGCCATAAGCTCGTTGAACAGGCTTTGTGTGTAATATAGCAGAGTCTAGGACTGCTCTTAGTGTCCTGGTGGCCCAGAGGTAGCGTTCCCCGGTCACAATTAGAAGATCTTGGGTTCGAATCCTGGTGGGGTGTGTTGTTGATTATATGAAGAAGTGAGCGTGCTTTATTGGGCTAATGAAATATATATGGATCCTCGTGTTTCGAAGCCGCATTTGGCAAAACGTTGCTCTAATCACCTAAACGGCATGGGTGGTCCCCATTAGAGGTTCACGGCGCCATAAGCTCATTGAACAGGCTTTGTGTGAAATATAGCAGAGTCTAGGACTGCTTTTATTGTCCTGGTGGCCCAGCGGTAGCGTTCCCCGGTCACAACTATAAGATCGTTGGTTCAAATCCTGGTGGGGTGAGGTGTTGATTACATGTAGAAGTCCGCGTGCTTTAATGGTCTAATGAAATATATATGGATCCTCGGGTTTCGAAGCCACATTTGGTAAAACGTTGCTCTGATCACCTAAGCGGCACGGGTGGTCCCCATTAGAGGTTCACGGCGCCATAAGCTCGTTGAACAGGCTTTGTGTGAAACATAGCAGAGTCTAGGACTGCTTTTATTGTCATGGTGGCCCAGAGGTAGCATTCCCGGTCACAATTATAAGATCGTGGGTTCAAATGCTGGTGGGGTGAGGTGTTGATTATATGTAGAAGTCTGCGTGCTTTATTGGGCTAATGAAAAATATATGGATCCTCGGGTTTCGAAGCCGCATTTGGTAAAACGTTGCTCTGATTACCTAAGCAGCATGGGTGGTCCCCATTAGAGGTTCACGGCGCCATAAGCTCGTTGAACAGGCTTTGTGTGAAATATAGAAGAGTCTAGGAATGCTTTTAGTCTCCTGGTGAGCCAGAGGTAGCATTCCCCGGTCATAATTAGAAGATCGTGGGTTCGAATCCTGGTGGGGTGAGGTGTTGATTATATGAAGAAGTCCGCGTGCTTTATTGGGCTAATGAAATATATGGCGGATCTCGTAAGCCAAGCCAAGACGAAATCCAAAACGTTGCCCCGATCAATTTGCCGTGCATGGTGGTCCTCATCAGAGTGTCTTTCACGGCCATAGGCTCGCTGGAATGTTTGTGTGAAATATAGCAGAGTCTAGGACTGCTTTTATTGTCCTGGTGGCCCAGAGGTAGCGTTCCCCGGTCACAATTATAAGATCATGGGTTCAAATCCTGGTGGGGTGAGGTGCTGATTAAATGTAGAAGTCCACGTGCTTTATTGGGCTAATGAAATATATATGGATCCTTCTTGTTTCGAAGCTGCATTTGGTAAAATGTTGGTCTGATCACCTAAGCAGCACGGGCGGTCCCCATTAGAGTTTCACGGCGCCATAAGCTCGTTGAACAGGCTATGTGTGAAATATAGCAGAGTCTAGGAATGCTTTTATTGTCCTGGTGGCCCAGAGTTAGCGTCCCCCGGTCACAATTATAAGATTGTTGGTTCAAATCCTGGTGGGGTGAGGTGTTGATTATATGTAGAAGTCCGCGTTTTATTGGGTTAATGAAATATATATGATCTCGTGTTTCGAAGCCAGATTGGGTAAAACGTTGCCCCTGATCATCACTTGCTGCAACGGTGGTCCCTATTAGAGGTTCACGCTAAGGCTCGTTGAACAGGCTTTGTGTGAAATATGGAAGAGTCTAGGACTGCTTTTATTGTCCTGGTTGCCCAGAGGTAGCGTTCCCCGGTCACATTTATAAGATCGTGGGTTCAAATCCTGGTGGGGTGAGGTGCTGATTATATGTAGAAGTCCGCCTACTCTATTGGGCTAATGAAATATATATGGATCCTCGTGTTTCCAAGCCGGATTTGGTAAAACGTTGCTCTTATCACCTGTGCACAGGTGGTCCCCATTAGAGGTCTGGCGGCGCCATAAGCTCGCTGGAACAGGCCAGTGTAATATAGCAGAGTCTAGGACTGCTCTTAGTGTCCTGGTGGCCCAGAGGTAGCGTTCCCCGGTCACAATTA
The DNA here is from genome assembly GCF_018991925.1 of Homarus americanus. Taxonomy (NCBI): domain Eukaryota; kingdom Metazoa; phylum Arthropoda; class Malacostraca; order Decapoda; family Nephropidae; genus Homarus; species Homarus americanus. Next base: position 2,906 of record NW_024743821.1, on the reverse strand, counting down.
GAAGATCTTGGGTTCGAATCCTGGTGGGGTGAGGTGTTGATTATATGTAGAAGTCCGAGTGATTTATTGGGCTAATGAAATATATATGGATCCTCGTGTTTCCAAGCCGGATTTGGTAAAAGGTTGCTCTGATCACCTAAGCGGCACGGGTGGTCTCCATTAGAGGTTCATGGCGCCATAAGGTCGTTCAACAGTCTTTGTGTGAAATATAGTAGAGTCTAGGACTGCTTTTATTGTCTTTGTGGCCCAGAGGTAGCATACCCCGGTCACAATTATAAGATCGTGGGTTTGAATCCTGGTGGGGTGAGGTGTTGATTATATGTAGAAGTTCGCATTCGGTAAAACTTTGCTCTGATCACCTAAGTGGCACGGGTGGGCCCCATTAGAGGTTCACGGCGCCATAAGCTCGTTGAACAGGCTTTGTGTGAAATATAGCAGAGTCTAGGACTGCTTTTATTGTCCTAGTGGCCCAGAGGTAGCGTTTTCTGGTAACAATTATAAGATCGTGGGTTCAAATCCTGGTAGGGTGAGGTGTTGATTATATGTAAAAGTCCACGTGCTTTATTGGGCTAATGAAATATATATGGATCCTCGTGTTTCGAAACCGGGTTTGGTAAAACGTTGCTCTCATCACCTAAGCGGCACTGGTGGTCCCCATTAGAGGTTCATGGCGCCATAAGGTCGTTGAACAGGCTTTGTGTGAAATATAGTAGAGTCTAGGACTGCTTTTCTTGTCCTGGTGGCCCAGAGGTAGCGTTCCCCGGTCACAATTATAAGATCGTGGCTTCAAATCCTGGTGGGGTGAGGCTTTGATTATATGTAGAAGTCTGCGTGCTTTATTGGGCTAATGAAATATTTATGGATCCTCGGGTTTCGAAGCCGCATTTGGTTAAACGTTGCTCTGATCACCTAAGCGGCACGGGTGGTCCCTTATAGTGGTTCATAGCGCCATAAGCTCGTTGAACAGGCTTTGTGTGAAATATAGTAGAGTCTAGAACTGCTTTTATTGTCGTGGTGGCTCAGAGGTAGATAAAATTCTCGGGTCACAATTATAAGATCGTGGGTTTGAACCCAGGTGAGGTGTTGATTATATGTAGAAGTCCGCCAGGTTTTATTGGGCCACGAAATATATATATGGATCCTTCTGCGAGCCTGAAGCCGCATTTAGTAAAACGTTGGTCTGATCACCTAAGCGGCACGGGTGGTCCCCAGACAGAGTGTCTGGCGGCGCCATAAGCTCGCTGAACAGGCTTTGTGTGAAGTATAACAGAGTCTAGGACTGCTTATAGTGTCCTGGTGGCCCATAGGTAGCGTTCCCCGGTCACAATTATAAGATCGTGGGTTCGAATCCTAGTGGAGTGAGGTGTTGATTATATGTAGAAGTTCGCGTGCTTTATTGGGCTAATGATATATATATGGATCCTCGTGTTTCGAAGCCGGATTTGGTAAAACGTTGCTCTGATCACCTAAGCGGTACGGATGGTCCCCATTAGAGGCGTTCACGCAGCCATAAGCTCAGCTTGAACAGGCTTTGTGTGAAATATAGCAGAGTCTAGGACTGCTTTATTGTCCCAGGCCCAGCTAGTAGCGTTCCCCGGTCACAATTATAAGATCGTTGGTTCAAATCCTGGTGGGGTGAGGTGTTGATTACATGTAGAAGTCCGCGTGCTTTAATGGTCTAATGAAATATATATGGATCCTCGGGTTTCGAAGCCACATTTGGTAAAACGTTGCTCTGATTACCTAAGCGGCACGGGTGGTCCCCATTAGAGGTTCACGGCGCCATAAGCTCGTTGAACAGGCTTTGTGTGAAATATAGGAGAGTCTAGGAATGCTTTTAGTCTCCTGGTGAGCCAGAGGTAGCGTTCCCCGGTCACAATTATAAGATCGTGGGTTCAAATCCTGGTGGGGTGAGGTGTTGATTATATGTAGAAGTCCGCATGCTTTATTGGGCTAATGAAATATACATGGATCCTCGTGTTTCGAAGCCAGATTTGGTAAAACGTTGCCCTGATCACCTAAGCGGCACGGGTGGTACCCATTAGAGGTTCATGGTTCCATAAGGTCGTTGAACAGGCTTTGTGTGAAATAAAGCAGAGTCTAGGACTGCTTTTATTGTCCTAGTGGCCCAGAGGTAGCGTTTCCTGGTCACAATTATAAGATCGTGGGTTCAAATCCTGGTAGGGTGAGGTGTTGATTATATGTAAAAGTCCACGTGCTTTATTGGGCTAATGAAATATATATGGATCCTCGTGTTTCGAAACCGGATTTGGTAAAACGTTGCTCTGATCACCTAAGCGGCACGGGTGGTCCCCATTAGAGGTTCACGGTGCCATAAGCAAGTTGAACAGGCTTTGTGTGAAATATAGCAGAGTCTAGGAATGCTTTTATTGTCCTGGTGGCCCAGAGGTAGCGTCCCCCGGTCACAATTATAAGATCGTGGCTTCAAATCCTAGTGGGGTGAGGCTTTGATTATATGTAGAAGTCTGCGTGCTTTATTGGGCTAATGAAATATTTATGGATCCTCGGGTTTCGAAGCCGTATTTGGTTAAACGTTGCTCTGATCACCTAAGCGGCACGGGTGGTCCCCATTAGAGGTTCACGGCTCCATAAGCTCGTTGATCAGGCTTTGTGTGAAATATAGTAGAGTCTAGAACTGCTTTTATTGTCGTGGTGGCCCAGAGGTAGCACACCCCGGTCACAATTATAAGATCGTGGGTTTGAACCCTGGTGGGGTGAGGTGTTGATTATATGTAGAAGTCCGCGTGCTTTATTGGGCTAATGAAATATATATGGATCCTTATTGTTTCGAAGCCGCATTTAGTAAAACGTTGGTCTGATCACCTAAGCGGCACGGGTGGTCCCCATTAGAGGTTCATGGCGCCATAAGCTCGTTGAACAGGCTT
>NW_024743820.1:0-14072 GCF_018991925.1 Homarus americanus | reverse complement strand
GGGACATCTTCTCAGCTCCCGTCACAGACACCTATACATTCACTGGACACCATCTTCTCGGCTCCATACACCCCAGTCAATGGGACGACGGCTATACGTTCACAGGACGCCTTCTTCTCGGCTCCAGTCACAGGGACGACGGCTATACTTTAACAGGACATCATCTTCTCGGCTCCTTACAGCGACTTCGCCCCGTCGCTTCAATCTGAAACCGACAAAACACAACAATGGAGGTCAACTCGTAATGGCCTTTTCTATCAAATGCAGTCCACCCGTCGGCTTCGTCACTCGGGAAACTCTTCATGGTGCTCTTCTTATACTACCTACAATATACACTTCACAGCCACACTTCTAGGCAAACTATCATTGCTCAAATAATTCACCCACAAAAACACTATCTCTTGGTAGGGAGCAACCTCCGCGGTTATTCCCGGCTCCGTCGTCGACGTGCCTCTTCCTTTCTTCGTAACCGCCGAGGTAAATGCACAATACTTGGTCGTCTCCTTCCTTACTCTTACCACGAGGAACATACCCTACACCACTCGCTCCACTGAAAAAAAAACATCCATAATAAACACCATTCCAAAAAGTGTTCATGCATCCACAACACTCTCTTAGACATATCTACCAAAACCAAATTGCTTCCTTTTAAACCGCTACAAATACCAACATACACATACTCTACTACAAACCATTCACCAAGGCTAGTACCAATCATTACACAGCCTCCAGTGTGTAACAACAATACTAGCCTGCTACCAACTAACTTCTATACAATTACAATACATACCCACAACAAATTCACCTTTCATCTTAACCAAATTCAAACAAACGCTTCCTCTTTAACACAAACAATCGGCTCCTTACCCTTTCGCTCCCATCTCCGTCGCCGAATAACCACTGGCTCTTCCACCATCACTGCCGCTTACCACTCCAATCCGGCCTAAAAAAACAAACACATCAACACATTAGTTCCCCCACAACAATTCATAAACCTTTCACGCCCTAAACCGCTCCAACGCCACTCACCAATTATATATATATGCCTCTACACTAGTCCCAACATTTCTATTACCTGCTACATCCATTCTCCACATATACTAATCCAAAACTAACCTACAATTTACATCACTATACACGTCTTCCAACAATTACATTCTACTCAATTTCTTACAACTAAATTCACTATGACCCTAAACTATCACAAACAATTCACGATGCACCACACCACACTACTTATCTTAAACAACTGCTGCTACCGCCGCCGCCCCTGCTGCTGCTGCTGCTTCTTCTCCTCAACACAGTCCATTGCACAGCCCCATACATGTAGTAGTCCACCACTCCATCCTCAAACCTGAAAAACAGAAACCTTTCACACAACCTCCATAATTCACCATGCTTATTTCTCCCAACTTTAAACATCAATGGGTACTGCTAGCCGAAAACTCATATCACTTGCCTCTTATAACAAACTTTACCTACAACTTTCAAATACAATAACAACTCACCTTCAAATAATACATTGCACAATTTGACATCACCGTATCCAGTATCGACGCGCTCCTCCACCACCACCATGAAAACAAAAAACAATACGTCAATGTTACAAAAACTCTACTCTTCAAATTATAACAAAATATACGTACAACTTCAACAAACAATACTTACACCTTTACTGCCTCTCATTTCCAACATTCAGTCGAGCGTTAATGTCCCTCTGGATTATCACACACCAATCACGTCTTCTGGACTGCAACAACTCCTGTAGAAAACAATTACCACATCAATAACCACCACCAAAGTCCCTCTTCATTTTCATATCAAACACACCCCACCTTCAACCACTTAACAGTTTTTTATATCTTTTGGAGAATGGAGGGCATCCTCCCTTATTCCCATGCAAGGTGAAGGGCACAAGCGCCTACACCGCCCAACTAGGCAGCATGCCAACTTTGTGCTTGCCTAAAGGATCATAGCATTTTTTGTCAAGAGCGTACAACCCTCCAGTCTTTAACATTTTGTCGGCTAGCTCCGACGACTTTCCCCAGATACGAATTCGCAACTTTCGATTTACAACGGGTACCTACTTTACTGCTAGGTCAACAGGGACACAGGGGGTCTAGGAAGTGTGTCCAACCCACTTTCCACCGGCCCGGGAATCGAACCCGAAACGTCTCGCTTGCGAGGCGAGAGCGGTACCGCTCTACCGCCGGCACCCCCACTTCGGCTGTGACCCCTTGTGAGGCGGGCGTCAGTCAGCTATGGGTACGGTTCCTCGACTAAGTAGTGCCCTTTCACAGGTTTATACACCTCACTTATGTCTCCCCGTGCCCGTCTCTAGGCACTTTTGGGTGCACTACAGAACCGAGGACCACCACCAGACCCCAACCTGAAAAAAAAAAAGGTCATTCGTTATCCATTTATCAAATCTTTCTCACTACTATATAATAAACTCAACTTATCAAAACTCATTTACATTTTCTTTAATCTACAGCCGAGGCACAAAATTCAACATTTTAAACTTAACATTACCAAACTCAAGCCACAATCATTTATTTTAATGTCCACTTTTAACATTTCTATTGCTCTACGGCACAAGACCAAAAATCAATTGAAAATTTAACAACTCTTTTACAAACTTCAACGTCACTTACCCTCACTATTCCCCTAGTCTACCTCAAAAAAATACCGGCTCCTTCCACCTCCAACAACAACAACCTGAAAAAACCATTTATTACCTAACCAATAAAACTTACACTCATTCTCAATACAAATATATTAGCCATGAACCACTTCTCAAATTACAGCTACAACTTCTCTTTAGTCAAACACAACTACACCTTCCATTTTAAATACCATATTGACGAATTCCTCACCGCAAGTGTAGACGCGCTAGCCATCACCTACAAACTTAGACCACGTTCTCTTCTCTATTCCACAGTATAAGCCTTCCGTACACCTGCAATAAAAGGCATCAACCTTCAAAATTTACAACAAACTAGTCAAAATTAATGAAACAAAAGCACATACACAATAACAATTAAGAACACTCTAGTCTGCGTATAAAACTAACAGACGACAACAAAATACGACCATAAACACACACAACCGAGAGTGTAGTACCATTATATAGCCTCCAGTATATAACAGCACAAACACAACACCCATTCAACAATTTCATTCACCTAAACTCCAAATTCGGGGTCTACCTCTGTGCCGGTCACGTCTCTGCAAAAATCAACCTTTCCCACGCTAGTTGGCTCCAACTTAACGCTCATGCGGCAGCCCACTGCGACTTCCTTGCGGTTGCTATTTTCTGAAAATAAACTACTACAAAACTCTCATTAATACAATTTTCTTCACTATTTAACCAAATATACCAACATATCTTAACTTCCCATGACTTTCAATAACAAGGATTATTTTATTACCAAAAAATTCTACCTTTCCTTTAATCATTTTCCTAAAAGTCATACAACCCAAAACACATCCACCAATCACAATCACCTTTACATACAGCCTAAGTATTCACAAGTAAGTCAGTTAGATGCATCTTTAGCTGACTACATTCAAAACGTTCGACTTTACTTTTATCCTCTTCGCCACTGATCGGTCACGTCTCTTTTCCTTTATATTCTTCACCAAAAGGTCAGCTCGCTAGCTGCCCGGGCAATCGGTCACGCACTGTTGTCAAATACTGGGCATGCACCGGCTCCTCAATGTACCTGAACCCGCTCCAGTGTTGGTCAAGTCTTCTCTTCAAAGAGCTCACACTCGATGCCGTCACAACACTCTGGTACATTGTTCCAACAATTTACAACCCTCACTCCGAAAAAGTTGGCCCTCACGATTTTCCGGCTTCTTCAATCTTGAGCTGTGACCCCTTGTGGGGCGAGCGTCCGCCAGCTCCAAGCAAGGACACTTAACTGAGTAGTGCCCCCTCAGATGCTTATAAAGCTCAACTAGGTCCCCCCTTGCCCGTCTGTAGTATAAGCTAGGCAACTTCAGGCGCTCCAATCTCTCAGGCGGCTAGCGAGCCGACCTTTTCGTGAAGAATATAAACGAAAAGAGACGTGACCAAGCGGCTAACAAGCCGATCAGTGGCGAAGAGGATAAAAGTAAAGTCGAACGTTTGGAATGTAGTCAGCTAAAGATGCATCGACCCGACCCTGGGTCTCGTGCTTTATGCCGCTTATTTTTCATACACTCAAAGCAGGCTACCAATTGGCTCACCCATATCAATATTCTTATTCATGTCAAATCCCTATCTTTACCTCGCTAAACAAACTAAACATCAATAGTCACTTACCTGCCCTCACCCCTCGTTTACCAAAACGTCGCTGTCGGCACATTTATTTGCTTTTCCACTTCACTATATGCACAACACCTCCAATCTCCTACTATACGCATCAAAACACACACACGTATGGTTTACTACTTGGCACACAAATGCTGCATCTTTTTTCTTTCTCACTCATTTTCAAGATCCACCACGATCACTATGAACAGTCCAAGCTCAAAGCACACATAAATGCTGCAGCTTTCTTTTCTTCTCACTCATTTTCAAGATTCCACCACCATCACTTAAAACTACATTGAACTTCGCATCCAAACAACTTCAGATACAGACAATATTTTAATAATGAACTTGCTACACAATCTACATGCTCATGAATTCACTTTCCATCACTCACCAACGAAATGACACGATTTCTTGCAAAAACACAACATATTCCGCCAATTTCACAAACTACACTATTAACACTTCAACTTTTTAAACCACTTAACACGTTTAACACTTAAAGGATTTCATTTCGATTAAACTACCGTCTTCAATTTAAATATCCTGTACTCTAACAACTTGAATTAAGAACAACTTCAAAATCTCCCTAGTTAACCACAGACAGAAATCTTAAATACGTTTCACAGGCCACAAGTCAAATACTTCTATTAAAAACCACAGAAAATGTTTAAGAAAACATTTCCAATGCGGAACACTAACAGCCAAACAAACAAATGTCTCAACACTACTTTATATACTACACTTTACTTTTCTTTTCTTTTCTTCTTCACAAACTAAAGGAGTTCTAACACCAGACACAAGGATCGGATTGTAACTGATGCATCCTTGCCGGTTCGACCTTTAAATACCCCAACCTTCCCGCCGAACCGTCAAATTATTTGCTCTCTGCTCACCGAACCACCTCATTCGAATAACTTCAAATTTTCAACATTTTATTCTTCACCTTGGCGTCAAAGTACAAGGATACATTAAAAAAAACTCTGGTGTCATCTTCAACATTATTCAAACAAACTCCAACAAAGTCCATTTCATGAAATATAGCCAAAATATATGAGCTCAAAACGGCCACATTCTTGCTTTCCGGGACCCCGAACTTCTTCTCCGGTAAACACCGTCACAACCAAACGAGGGGATTATCCACATCAACTGCTCTTGGGTATTTGCACCATAGACATAGGTCGCAGTATCGTAGTCAATAAAGTTTCCTTCCAAGATGGAAATAACAACATACCCTACAATCAGTTACTCACATCTCCATTCCTTGGTGAGAACTATCAACGGTGAATTTAATAAAGTCAAGACCCCCGAGTAATGTTTTCCCATTACCGTCAAATACTTTACGTACAGTATATATTTATAACTTAATTCAAACAATGTAAAACAAAAACATCGTGGTAACATTCTATACTATGCCATCTTACGTGCTACTAAATGTTATATAATAATTCCTTGACATAAATGTACTCTATATTATCAGGTACCACATTTACTCTCTAAGGTACGTGTGAGCTGAGACCTGACCCAATAAATCATTATCAAATTGTGATAGTAAATATCTCTCTAACCATTGCTATGTCAACTAGAAACTGGTCCATGTAACTGACGAGTATATTATAGTCATCCGCAGAGGACAAACAGCACGAGTACGAGTACGAAATCTTTAGTTAAGAGGTGAAAGAAAATTATTAGGGGTTGAGGAAAAAGTGGTGAAACTGAAATACAGTAGGAGTAGAAAGAATCTTTCTTATTGGTGTTTTATCTTTGTTCTGCTCCCTTGGGTCGTCACACCTTTGTATTAATATTGCTGTATTTATATAATGCTGCTTATTATTATTATTTTTATTATTGTTGGAGTTAGTGAGCCAGCCCAGGTCCTTGTGTAGCTGGGAGGGTAGTCACATTTTTTTGGGGGCTAAGATGTTAGTTCAATGTTAATTGTTAAATATTAGTTATGTTAGTCTAAAGGTACACTGTATGGAGAGGCCTGCCAGGTTCTTAATACCACTTACCACCAGTGCCAGATTTATTAGACCTGTGGAGGCCCCCCTCATTATAACTACCCCAAGAGGGTGGGGTGGCGAGTGAAGCGAACCTAATCATCTGGGAGTTCCGCAATTCTAAATATCATATTATTACCACCACAGCATTCATTCAAAATAGACGGTTCATAGGAAAACCACCCAGTCGTCAATTTCAACGAGTAGCTAGCCTAATTTCTATCACGTGATAAACATGAATTTTAAAGATTGAAAATAAAATCAACCAAATCAATACAATATTATAATATGTGGAGGCCCCTGGCCAACTGCCCACTCTTCAATCCGGCCCTGCTCACAACTCTACTCTACTTTCTTGTAACGTGTACGTTTTCTTCTCCATTGTTGTAACATATGTCTGTCTTTTGTTAATTTTACTGTTTCTGCTCTATGGTCAATTTCAAGTAAAGGTTAATATTAACTCGGTGCTTTGTTCTTCATTGTTTTACTCTCTCTGTCATCTTATTTTATTCCTCATATTAACTTCTTTAGACTATTCTATTTAAGTTTAAGACTTTTTTAATATTACAATAGTACTATTTGGATGTATATGTGTCTTAACAATGTCTCACACTTAAACTGAGGCCAATATTGCTGTTGTAATATATTCACAATTTCTATCCAAGATAAGTAAAGCACTGAATACGATTTCATAATATTTTCCTTTCACGTTTTACACTACTTTCGTGTCACAATAAAGTTTAAATCGTTTACTCGTCATCAAACAACCAAACCTGCCGGCGTCACTTTGACGTCATAACAAGGCAATGTTCCCATTGGCTACAATTTCACCTAAAACAGCTTGTGATTGGTCAGGGAGTGTGGGCCGCCTGTATATAAAGCCTGGTAGACGGACGTCAACACAGAACACTGGCACGCGACGACGCTACAACATCTTCTGTACTGTAAGTGTATCTTCAAATTGTAAATTATTTGTTGGCGATTGGGAAGCTATTGTTTAAAATTTCACTTGACAAAAAAAAAAAAAAGGTAAATTTTATTAGTCTTGATATTACCTAAACTAAACTTTTTAAATAAGTTTCGCGTTAAACCATTCCGCCAGGCTTACATAACATTAATCTTCTTGCTATTTCTAGAACACGCTCCTCAAACGACCATAAACCCTATACGAGTTGACCGAGGTAGCTGCAGTGTCACCACAAGAACAATTCGGAGCGTCTACAAAAGTTCTCTTGCTTTGCTTTTTACCTGTTGATGGAGAACTCGATCGCAACAATTCCTTTCCTACTCCAGTTCTACCGCGGTTAGTGGATCCTTCCCACAGCATTACAGTGAGTTTCCTAGTGTTAAACTACAAGAAATTGGTCTCCAAAAAAACTGCTTTGTTATTTCTTCTACCCCATTTGTGGGTCATGAGCTGTATTGCATTACATTCTGTGCAAGTAAAGTCAAACTTGTACATATTGAATATCCAGTATATGTAACCAATAAAGTTTTTCTATTTATGGAATAATCCAAATCCTTGCTTTTACTAAATCCAAATCCTTGCTTTTACTAAATCAAAACCCAGAGTATAATAAAATCTCGACTACGTCTGCTGTTTGAAAGTTTGCCCATAAATAGTTCTCAAATACTCTACTTAATGGTGTTAAACGCTTCGGGAAATACAGCTCTACTCCTCTTAAATTAGTATTACTTTTTCACAACATAACCCAATAGACAAATGATGACATTAATGTGTGGCTTTTTACTTTCCAATCGTTCAAAGTACACATTCTCGTACTAAAGTACGATCATCACTGGTTTAAACTAATCTTAGTATTTTCTAATAACACCAGAAGTGGTAAAATACTAAATTCCAAGCAAGACATATGAAAGTCTAACCTATAAATAAAAATATGAACTTCCATCTATGACCACTGCAATACTAAATATAGACCCAAGTCTTTCAATATTCAGTCGAAATCAAGGTAAAATTAGAGGTCTGGTCATGTAGTCTGTAGTTTGGACAATTCTAAAACGCTTCTTCAATTGCATTTCCGCCGCAATGTATATTAGAGTATTTTCATCTCAAAAGACTGCCTTTTACTTGTTCAACATGGGAAAGGCTTTGAAATTGAAAAAGCAAAGTGGGTTAAAGATGTAATAACGACGGTTGTGCATGTCAGAGATAAGAGAACCGTCAACAAGGATATTTAGAGCAAGGTATAGTTAAGTGGGAAGTACAGAAGGAGAATAAAAGCGGAGGGTGGTTTGTGAGTTAACGTGTAGCTATACCTTCAGTAATTTGATGCAAATAATATTTTCATAATGCCGACTATAATGGACGGAGTATAAATAAAATGCATTGTGTAAAAATAAAAATATTATTTTTTTAAAGTTTAATGTGCACACTTACCTATTATTCAATAGTAATTGCATCCCAGTCCTCTTCGTAGTGTGAACAACTGTAGAGCTGGAAGCATGTGAAGTGCTTGGTTCAGGTTCTCTTGTAACTGTATGCCTCCACAGTCCCTATCTTTCTTAAAATATCACTAGGAAGTTCATAACTTGCACAACAGGTGTTCTGTCTTTTTAACCCATACTTTATTGTAAGAATTGTCTTTAATGTCCATAGTTTCATTTTGTTGCGCAATTTTGATTTCACAAAGTTCATATTACTAAATGTGCGCTCTACATCTGCGTTTGAATGCGGAAGAGATAAGGCAGCGAGTGCAATTTCAGCCAGATCATGGTAAGGGTTTTCACCGGTCGCATCTCTGTAATTTGCCACTTCTGACCACAATTTTAGGGTGTTAGATGTTTCTGTCCAGATTGTGTGATGCAGTTTTTTCCACTGGAAATCAATCTTGGTAAGGGTGCTGGAATCTTCTGTAAATAAGTGTGCCAAACCAAATAGATCTGATTTAATAGGCTTCAAGCATTCATCGGCACTCAGAAAAGAAATAGACTGCAGCACACGAATGTTGTCAGGTAAGCGTTGACCAAGTTGTTTTATGAGTTCAACCCGTTCAAATGCATTGTCCCTGTAACCCCGTTGCTATATATTATGGCTCGAAATTAGGAAAACTGAGTTTTCATGGACAGTCCAAAAGTATCCAGAAAGTCGCTAGATTTCTGTGGATATCTCTAGATTTGCGACAAGTCGCAAATCGCTCTAAAGTGTCGCTAGAAAAAAACAAAAAGCTCTAGATCTAGCTACAAAGTCGCTAAGTTGGCAACTCTGGAGACAACTGAAGATGTCTTGAATAAAGACGAAAGCTAAGGTGCTCCGTTGTTTCCATTTTCCCGTGTGATTTTATCAATATATATATATATATATATATATATATATATATATATATATATATATATATATATATATATATATATATATATATGTGTGTGTGTGTGTGTGTGTTCCTACGCCGACCTACAGTATAACATAGGTCATATTATTACCTATAGCAAACCTATCCGCCAATCACGTCAGTCGTTACACAACCAATACCCATTAATCCATAAATAGTGATGCTACTATTTTTAATGAAATTTACACCACTGATATCCAGGACCAGCTATCACTATCACAAGTTGTGACCTTCCCCACACACGGTCAAAATACCCTTGACCTTATCTTAACTGACTTAGCGGACCAGTACCAACCACCTCAACCAATGCCTCCTATCGGGTGTAGCACACACTTATCAGTGCTCTGGTCCCCAGCTGCCACTCCCACTCAAGTACAGAGACCCTACATCAAGACCTACAGGCCAATTACTGACTCTGCAGTGCGCCTCTTTGGGCAGTGGATAGTTCACCATCCCTGGACTGAAGTACTTAGCGTGGATGACGTGGAAACCAAATGGATAAATTATACCAACACCACCACGGAAGCTCACCGCCACTTCTTCCCCGAGAAGTCCGTCACATCTCACCCAGCTGACTTGCCCTGGATCACACCTCGGATCAAAAGACTTATGCAACAGAGAGACAGAGCCTTTCATCTCAATGACCACATCCGCTACAGGTCACTTCGCAACAGAGTCATCCGCGAAATACGCACTGCAAAGAAGTCCCACTACCCAACCAAATTACAACACCTGAAGCAGACCAACATCAGTCAATGGTATGGTAAGCTTAAAGAACTCTGTGGATAAACAATATGACACACCCCCTCCCCTTCCTTAGCCATCTCACTAATGTTGACGCAGCTGAGCAAACAAATAACCATTTCGCTACGATATGCCACACGCTCCCACGGCTTGACACAACCACTTACCTACCAGCCCCCCTTCCCACTGACTCAGTAGAAGAATTTGACGTAGCAAAATGCCTGGACAAACTAAAATTAAAATGCTCTACCACCCCCATTGACTTACCAATGAAACTCTTCAAGGAGTTCTCCCCGGAGCTTGCTAAACCCCTCTGCTCCATCATCAATGCTTCTCTCAGTCAAGCCAGATGCCCAGCTGACTGGAAGACCTCTTATGTATCACTAGTGCCCAAGTCAACCAGCCCACCCCAATACCCAGCCTAATCTGTGAAAGTTTTGTGTTTGACTGGGCTTATGCTGATATTGCAGGAGTCGTAGACCCTCAGCAATTTGGCAACATGAAAACTTCCTCCTCCACCACTCACTGTCTTGTCAGCTTTCTCGATTACATATACCGCCATCTCGAGAAACGAAAAACGTCTGTAGCTGTCGCCTTCGTTGATTTCACTAAAGCGTTCGACCTAGTCGACCACAATATAATCATAAACAAAGCTATTGACCTCGGGCTTCGGAGAAGTCTCATACCACGGCTTACAGACTTCCTCGGTGACCGACGCCAAGCTGTACGCTTCCGAGGGGCTGTCTCCACCTTTCAGTCACTCGCCTGTGGCGTCCCCCAAGGCACCAAGATGGGACCACTCTGCTTCCTTATGCTCATCAATGATGCCCTAAGAGAAACCCCTACTCGCTGGAAATACGTCGACGACTCCACCATTGGGATCGGCGTCAACAATTCTGCTCCCGACTATACCGCCCTTCAGGATTTATTGAACAGTCTCCAAAACTGGGCCACCAACAACCATGTCACCATACCAAGACCATGGTTATGCACATCAACCTCTCCTCCGACATTGTCCCACCTCCTTCCATTACCCTAGGTCCGAACACACTCCAGGTTGTAGATTCCACGAAGCTCCTCGGCGTCACCATAGACAACAAACTAAATTGGAAACCACACGTCAGTGAAGTTGTCAAATCCTCCTCCGCCGACTCAAGTCCCTCGGACTTCCTGCACACGAGCTCCTCAGTGTATACACAACATTCATACTTCCCAAGCTCACCTATGCCTCCCCCACCTGGTCTTCCTCCCTAAATGCCACACAACGTAAACACCTAGAAAAAGTGCAAAAGAGGGCATGCAAGATTATTCTCTCCCCTTCCTACACCACATATCAAGAAGCGCTCAACACACTGACCCTTTCGACTCTCACTGACCATCACCACGGCCTCATCTGCAAATTTGGTAAGAAGCTTCTACACCATCCTCGACACCGGCCCCTACTACCACCTGAGATCCCCTGTCCGAGAATTGCTGTTCGACACCACAACCGCATCCAGCCCATACGTGCACGAACTGATCGCTATAAGAACAGCCCAGTCCCAACCATTGTAAAATTATCAATAACATGTAATAAATCAGTGTATTCACTCCCAGTAAACACTGCTCCCTACACTGTCACTATGTTGAAATGAACTGTAGTTTGAGCTGATCCCCATCTAAGTTACTATACATCTAAGTTACTATATGTCTTATTTGTGTCACTTATGTCACTTGTATATTATTTGTAATTCGTAACCCATTCCCCAAATATGTAACTGTATATTTTCAGCCTTCTGGCTGCCAAGCTCTTTCAATAAACCGTTAATTATTATTATTATTATTATTACACACAGTAAACTTTCTCCCACTCTCTAACACACACGGCCGTGCCAAGATAACCTCCACCCAGGCTGCATCAAGATAGCGTCTCGCCTCGGTGTGTCTTACAAGGTCGAACGAAGGATTTGGCGTTAACGGGAATTTTGTATCTAGGTTAGGTTCGGTTGTATCGAGGTTAGGTTTATGTCGGGGTTAGGGTTCGTTAGGCTAGGTTGTATCTAGGTTTGGTTAAGTTAGGTTGTATCGAGGTTAAGTATCATTACGTTATAGATACTAACTCGGCTCCGGGTCTCAGTTCGTGCATCACAATCTATATTCATGACGGCGGAGATAAACTGACCAGAACTAATAGTGTTGGTTTAAGTTTGGTGAGTATTGTGTCGCGCGATGCGGTTCACTGTGCATGCGTACTGAGAATTTGGCCCGCGAGTGAGGTCTTGATTTTACTCTTAACCTAATCTCGATATAACCTAACCTAACCCGATCCTAAGAAAATTAACGGCCATATTATTAAACAACATCTACCCCTTCCAACGAAGAATCTTTTCGAAGGTATTGTTCCATCAAGCGGCATTTTTAAATGCTCGAACCTCTTCCACTTAGTGCGGGATGATTTTATTTAGGTCTGGTAATACTGTCTCCTTCGCTGATGCATTATGGGTGTTTGTTTACCTTTGTTGGCGCCATGTTTAGTATTGTAGCAGCTCTCGTCAGGGATATGTTTACCTTCAAAGTCTCCCTACTTTTACTTTTATCCTCTTCGCCACTGATCGGCTTGTTAGCCGCTTGGGCGATCGGTCACGACTCTTTTCCTTTATATTCTTCACCAAAAGGTCGGCTCGCTAGCCGCCCGGGCGATCGGTCACGTCTCTGTCACGCACTGTTGGCAAATACCGGGCATGCACCGGCTCCTGAATGTACCTGAACCCGCTCCAGTGTTGGTCAAGTCCTCTCTTGAAAGAGCTCACACTCGGTGCCGTCACAACACTTTCTGGTAGATTGTTCCAAGAGTTTACAACCCTCACTCCGAAAAAGTTTGCCCTCACGGTTTTCCGGACTTGCGGCTTCTTCAATCTTGAGCTGTGACCCCTTGTGGGGCGAGCGTCCGCCAGCTCCAAGTAAGGACACTCAACTGAGTAGTGCCCCCTGAGATGCTTATAAACCTCAACTAGGTCCCCCCTTGCCCGTCTGTAGTATAAGCTAGGCAAGTTCAGGCGCTCCAATCTCGCAGGGTAGCTGAGATGCTGAAGTGCAGGCACCAGCTTGGTGGCCCTCCTTTGAACATTTTCAACCAACTGACAGTCCCTAGCATATCTCGGGGACCAGATGGGGTGACAGTACTCCAGATGGGGAAGCACTTCACTCCTGAAGATCGTCACGAGGGACGGACCGTCTAGATATCTGAACGACCTTCTTATAAGACCCAATAATTTATTTGCCTGATTTACCTTCTCCTCACAATGGCCCGAGAACTTCAGCTCATTGTCAACATACACACCTAGGTCCTTCTCACACACAGTCTCAACTAGTACATTTTCTTCATCCCGTTGGGACATATGGTACGCCTCCTTACCGTTGGTACGCCCCAGGTGCATCCTCTTACACTTCGTGACATTGAATCTCAGCAGCCATTCCTTCGACCATTCCTGGAGCCCACAGAGGTCCTTCTGCAGCTCTTCACAGTCCGCTTGGTTCTTAATTTCCCGAAATAACTTGCCATCATCGGCAAACATTTGTATGGAGGAGTGTACAGCGTCAGGCATATCATTTATGAAACAAACAAACAACAGCGGGCCCAATACACTACCCTGCGGTACCCACTTGTTACAGGTACAGATGACGATTTCGTGCCATTAA